>NC_057806.1:102522815-102797974 GCF_018294505.1 Triticum aestivum | reverse complement strand
GCCCCCTATCACCATGTTGCTCGGCCACCTGCTCAATTGAAGAAAGCAAACACTTTCAATCAAAGTGTCTTGTTTTCCTTTGCTCCTGTAGTCCATCGTACCTAGAAACTAGATTTTTATCTGCAAAATCAGTTCACCGTACCTAGAACAATCAGCTCGGTCCATCTCCTGATTCTGAAAATATGAATTGTGCTTACTGCCAAAATTGATGCTTTGTAGTTCACCATGTATATATGTCATCACTTCAAAAAAACATACAGAAAAGTTCAATTGTATGTGTTAAAACCCAGTTTGGTTTTATACTATATGTCAGATTATTACAAAAATATAATAAAAGATTTTACTCATTTGGTTGTAAGCTCTAACTATATGGCAACAAAGAGAAAACAAGTAGGAAGTATTGTTGTTTCCGTATTGTTAAGTTTAGTATGTATTCCGTTTTCATTACGTAAACAAACACACATGATATTTATAAGAGCAACAATTACAAATGGAAATCTATAAGTTCAACTACATATATTACAACAATTGAAATACAAAAAAAGAACTACAAATGGCCGTTTGTGTGTGATAACCCACAAGTATAGGGGATCGCAACAGTTTTCGATAAGTAAGAGTGTCGAACCCAACGAGGAGCTAAAGGCATAACAAATATTCCCTCAAGTTCTATCGACCACCGATACAACTCTACGCACGCTTGACGTTCGCTTTACCTAGAACAAGTATGAAACTAGAAGTACTTTGTAGGTGTTTTGGATAGGTTTGCAAGATAACAAAGATTACGTAAATAAAAAAGGAGGGGCTGTTTAGGTAAAGACACAACTAAATTAGGTTTAGTAAAGCGATTTTTCTTACGAGAAAGTTATTTGTCCCTAGGCAATCGATAACTAGACCGGTAATCTTTATTGCAATTTTATATGAGGGAGAGGCATAAGCTAACATACTTTCTCTACTTGGATCATATGCACTTATGATTGGAACTCTAGCAAGCATCCGCAACTACTAAAGATCATTAAGGTAAAACCCAACCATAGCATTAAAGCATCAAGTCCTCTTTATCCCATACGCAACAACCCCCTTACTCGGGTTTGTTTTTCAGTCACTCAGGCAACCCACTATAAGCGAATCATGAACGTATTGCAACACCCTACAGCGGGGATCCCTCATGCTTGCGCGACACGGAGAGCACCATAGGACAGAACCAATAATAAAACATGCAACTCAAACCAATCTTGATCATCAAATAGCCCATAGGACAAAACGGATCTACTCAAACATCATAGGATAGCCATACATCATTGGGAAATAATATATAGCATTGAGCACCATGTTTAAGTAGAGATTACAACGGGTAAGAGAGAGGTTACACCGCTGCATAGAGGGGGGAAGAGTTGGTGATGATGGCAGTGAAGTTGTTGGTGAAGATTGCAGTGATGATGATGGCCACGACAGCGTTCCGGCGCCACCGGAAGAGAAGGGGAGAGGGGGCCCCATCGTCTTCTTCTTCCTTGACCTCCTCCCTAGATGGGAGAAGGGTTTCCTCTCTGGTCCATGGCCTCCATGGCATAGGAGGGGCGAGAGCCCCTCCAAGATTGGATCTGTCTCTCTGTCTCTCTCTGTTTATGCGCTCCCTGATTCTTCCCTTTCACCGTTTCTTATAATCCCGGAGATCCGTAACTCCGATTGGGCTGAAATTTTAACACGATCTCTATCCAGATATTAGCTTTATTGCAGGGAAAGAAGGGCACCAACCACCTTACGGGGTGGCCACGAGGTTCAGGGGTGCGCCCAGGGGGGTGGGACGCGCCCCCTGCCTCGTGCCTCCCTCGGGCACCGTCTCACGTGGATTTTTCTTCCCAAAAATCATATATATTCCAAAAAAATCTCCATCAGTTTTTATCCCGTTTGGACTCCGTTTGATATGGACATTCTGCGAAACAAAAAACATGCAACAAACAGGAACTGACACCGGGCACTAGATCAATATGTTAGTCCCAAAAATAGTATAAAAAGTTGCCAAAAGTATATGAAAGTTGTAGAATATTGGTATGGAACAATAAAAAATTATAGATACGACAGAGACGTATCAGTGTGCAGTGCTAATGGAAGTACATTTTGGGTTAGGGTAATGGATGTCTGACCAAAGAAATTATTGTTGTACTAATGTCAGTACTAATGGCGGTTTGTGTGCAGTGCTAATGGAAGTACGATGGATAATAGACTACATAAATTGTTGTTGTGTGTGTCTGACGGATGATACCACTTGCTTTTCATAACATAAAAGATATACATTCAATGTTTGGATTGACGAGGCCATGTTAGCTTTCTGGGATCTTAAACAATTGAATGACGATACACACTGAAATGGCATACAGAAATCTGAATGCTCACACTTGCTACTTGCTAGAGCTCATACTAGGCTTATTTTCATTATGCCACTTGCTGTTTGTAGTTATCATGGGTGCCCACCGGATAGGTTCTTTTTGTTAACATGATATTGGTCAATTAATATAACATATCTCTTATTGGAATTGGGGTTGTAACTAAAAGTAGCAAAAAATGATATTAGTCAATTAATTTTACAGACCTCTTATTGGAATTGGGCCTGCCCCATGATCCGGCGTCGCCCTCCACTGCCTCAGCACGCATGCCATTCACCTTCGGCACCCCAGGCTATTATCACCACCACCAGTGCCCGTTCAATGCCGCCCCAACAACCCTAGTAGCTTCAAAACATGCAAATGGTCATGTTTCCACAAGACTGACAGAACACTGCCAAACGAACTGAGAACTGGTGGAACTATGAAGGTTCATTCTATAAAATTGCATTAGTTCGCTAGCAAAATCAAATTTAGTTCATCTGCCCTTTGTAAGCTTCAGAAAATGCAAATGCTTATGTTTTTGCAGCACTGACGAAACACCGCCAATTGAACCGAACGCTGACCACGTCTCCACCCTCCCCACGCCCGCCACCGCTGCGACCACCCCTCCCCCTCACGATTTCTCGTTGATATCACTGTATTCGTGCTTTTTATGTGAGTTACCTGATGGAATTTCTGCAACTGTCAGTCCAGATGGAAGAAGGGGATCCGTCCAAAGTGTGAGTTTTTCGATGTCGACGTGCAAGTTCTAAAATTTATCCGTCTAGATGGGAGAAGGAGTTAGGGAGTCCTGGACTAAGGGATCCAAAAAGATACAAGTGAAGCACTAGAGCAAAAACTACAACTCAAAAGATATAAGTGAAGCACATAGAGTATTCTAACAATTTCCGAATCATGTGTCTCTCTCTCAAAAGGTGTGTACAGCAAGTATGATTGCGGAAAACTAACAAATAAAGACTCAAATAATACAATACGCTCCAAGCAAAACACATATCATGTGGTAAATAAAAATATAGCTCCAAGTAAAGTTACCAATGGAAGTGGACGAAAGAGGGGATGCCTTCCGGGGCATCCCCAAGCTTTGGCTTTTAGGTGTCCTTAGATTATCTTGGGGTGCCATGGGCATCCCCAAGATTAGGCTCTTTCCACTCCTTGTTCCATAATCTATCAAATATTTCACCCAAAACTTGAAAACTTCACAACACAAAACTTAAAGTAGCAAATCTCGTGAGCTCCGTTAGCGAAAGAAAACAAAAAACCACTTCAAGGTACTGTAATTAACTCATTCTTTATTTATATTGGTGTTAAACCTACTGTACTCAAACTTCTATATGGTTTATAAACTATTTTACTATCCATAGATTCATCAAAATAAGCAAACAACACACGAAAAAGAGAATCTGTCAAAAACAGAACAGTCTGTAGTAATCTGTAGCTAACGCAAGATCTGGAACCCCAAAAATTCTAAAATAAATTGCTGGACGTGAGGAAGTTATCTATTAATCATATTAAAAAATAATTAACTAAATATCACTTTCCAAATAAAAATGGCAGCAGTTCTCATGAGCGCTAAAGTTTCTGTTTTTTACAGCAAGATTAAAAAGACTTTCCCCAAGTCTTGCCAACGGTTCTACTTGGCACAAACACTAATTAAACACAAAAAACACAACCAAAACAGAGGCTAGATGAATTATTTATTGAATAACAGTAAGGAAAAATATTGGGTTGTCTCCCAATAAGCGCTTTCTTTAAAGCCTTATAGCTAGGCATAATATTTCAACGATGCTCACATGAAAGACAAGAATTGAAGCACAAAGAGAGCATCATAAAACACGTGACAAACACATCTAAGTCTAACATACTTCCTATGCATAGGCATCTTATAGGCAAAAAAATTATCAAGGCAAGCAAAAACTAGAATATGCAAGGCAGCAGAAAGAAACAATAGCAATCTCAACATAACGAGAGGTAATTTAGTAACATGAAAAATTCTACCACCATATTTTCCTCTCTCATAATAATTACATGTAGGATCATAAGAAAATTTAACTAAATAGCTATCACATAAAATATTTTCAACACGATCCACATGCATGCAAAGTTGACACTCTTCCAAAATAGTGGGATCTAAAGTTGACACTCTTCTAAACCCACTTTAAATAATATTGCAAACACTATTATCAATCTCATATTCATCATGGGGCTTAAATAAATTTTCAAGATCAAAAGAAGAATCACCCCAGTCGTGATCATTGCAACAAGTAGTAGACATAGCTAAACTAGCATCCCCAAGCATAGGGTTTTGCATAATATTAGCACAATTGACATCAAGAGAATTTATAGTAAAATCATTGCAATCATGCTTTTTATTCAAAGATCTATCGTGAATCACTCCATAAAGTACTTCATCACAAGTTTCATATTCACAAATTTCAAGCAAAACTCCATAAAGATAATATAGTGCACAAAACTCACTAGAAATTGGTTCATCATAATTGGATCTCGTAAAACGGTTAGCAAGCGGATGAGGATCCATAGATCTTAGGTTCTCTGTTTAGTAATAAATAAACAACTATTCCAACCAAACGAGCCAAGTAAGACATAAAAGCAAACAAAAAGATGAACAGAAGAAGGGCGAATAAAACGGCAAGGGTGAAGTGGGGGAGAGGAAAACGAGAGGCAAATGGAAAATAATGTAATGCGGGAGATAAGGGTTTGTGATGCGTACTTAGTATGTTGACTTTTGCGCGAACCTCCCTGGCAACGGCGCCAGAAATCCTTCTTGCTACCTCTTGAGCACTTGCATTGGTTTTCCCTTGAAGAGGAAAGGGTGATGCAGCAAAGTAGCGTAAGTATTTCCCTCAGTTTTTGAGAACCAAGGTATCAATCCAGTAGGAGGCCACGCACGAGTCCCTCGCACCTACACAAACAAATAAATCCTCGCAACCAACGCGATAAGGGGTTGTCAATCCCTACTGAAGGAAATATGCCCTAGAGGCAATAATAAAGTTATTATTTATTTCCTTATATCAGGATAAATGTTTATTATTCATGCTAGAATTGTATTAACCGGAAACATAATACATGTGTGAATACATAGACAAACAGAGTGTCACTAGTATGCCTCTACTTGACTAGCTCGTTAATCAAAGATGGTTATGTTTCCTAACCATGGACAAAGAGTTGTTATTTGATTAACGGGATCACATCATTAGTTGAATGATCTGATTGACATGACCCATTCCATTAGCTTAGCACCCGATCGTTTGGTATGTTGCTATTGCTTTCTTCATGACTTATACATGTTCCTATGACTATGAGATTATACAACTCCCGTGTGCCGGAGGAACACTTTGTGTGCTACCAAACGTCACAACGTAACCAGGTGATTATAAAGGTGCTCTATAGGTGTCTCCAAAGTTACATGTTGGGTTGGCGTATTTCGAGATTAGGATTTGTCACTCCGATTGTCAGAGAGGTATCTCTGGGCCCTCTCGGTAATGCACATCACTTAAGCCCTACAAGCATTGCAACTAATGAGTTAGTTGCGGGATGATGTATTACAGAACGAGTAAAGAGACTTGCCGGTAACGAGATTGAACTAGGTATTGGAATACGGACGATCGAATCTCGGGCAAGTAACATACCGATGACAAAGGGAGCAACATATGTTGTTATGCGGTCTAACCGATAAAGATCTTCGTAGAATATCTAGGAGCCAATATGGGCATCCAGGTCCCACTATTGGTTATTGACCGGAGACATGTCTCGGTCATGTCTACATTGTTCTCGAACCCGTAGGGTCCGCACGCTTAAGGTTACGATGACAGTTATATTATGAGTTTATGCATTTTGATGTAGCAAAGTTTGTTCGGAGTCCCGGATGTGATCACGGACATGACGAGGAGTCTCGAAATGGTCGATACATAAAGATTGATATATTGGAAGCCTATGTTTGGATATCGGAAGTGTTCCGGGTGAAATCGGGATTTTACCGGAGTACCGGGAGGTTACCGGAACCCCCCGGGAGCTATATGGCCCATAGTGGGCCTTAGTGGAAAAGAGAAGAGGCAGCCCAACATGGGCCGTGTGCCCCTCCCCTCCCTTGGTCCGAATAGGACAAGGAGAGGGGGCCGACCCTCTCTCTCTTTTCCCCCCTCCGCGAATCCTATTCCGACTAGGATTGGGGGGGGGGGAATCCTACTCCCAGAGGGAGTAGGACTCTCTTGGCGCGCCTCTCCTAGGCCGGCCGCACCCCCCCCCCCTTTAGTCCTTTATATACGGAGGCAGGGGCACCCCAGAAAGACACAAGTTGATCCACGTGATCTTATTCTTAGCCGTGTGCGGCGCCCCCAGCCACCATAGTCCTTGATAATATTGTAGTGGTGCTTAGGCGAAGCCCTGCGATAGTAGTGCATCAAGATCGTCACCACGCCGTCATGCTGACGGAACTCTTCCCCGACACTTTGCTGGATCGGAGTCCGGGGATCGTCATCGAGCTGAACGTGTGCTAAAACTCGGAGGTGTCGTAGTTTCGGTGCTTGATCGGTCGGGCCGTGAAGACGTACGACTACATCAACCAAACGCTTCCGTTGTCGATCTACCAAGGGTACGTAGATCACACTCTCCCCTCGTTGCTATGCATCACCATGATCTTGCGTGTGTGTAGGAAATTTTTTGAAATTACTATGTTCCCCAACACCTACACGGTCACTTACGAGAGTGAGATCTAATAGATATGATAAGATAATATTTTTAGTATTTTTATGATAAAGATGCAAAGTAAAATAAAAGGCAAAGGAAATAAATAAGTATTGGAAGATTAATATGATGGAAGATAGGCCCGGGGGCCATAGGTTTCACTAGTGGCTTCTCTCAAGAGCATAAATATTCACGGTGTGTAAACAAATTACTGTTAAGCAATTGATAGAATTGAGCATAGTTATGAGAATATCTAGGTATGATCATGTATATAGGCATCACATCCGAGACAAGTAGACCGACTCCTGCATGCATCTACTACTATTACTCCACACATCGACCGCTATCCAGCATGCATCTAGAGTATTAAGTTCAAGAGAACAGAGTAACGCTTTAAGCAAGATGACATGATGTAGAGGGATAAACTCATGCAATATGATGAAAACCCCATCTTGTTATCCTCGATGGCAACAATACAATACGTGCCTTGCTGCCCCTACTGTCACTAGGAAAGGACACCGCAAGATTGAACCCAAAGCTAAGCACTTCTCCCATTGCAAGAAAGATCAATCTAGTAGGCCAAACCAAACTGATAACTCGAAGATACTTGCAAAGATAACCAATCATACATAGAAGAATTCAGAGAAGATTCAAATATTGTTCATAGATAAACTTGATCATAAACCCACAATTCATCGTTCTCAATAAACACACCGCAAAAGAACATTACATCGAATAGATCTCCACAAGAGATGGGGAGAACTTTGTATTGAGATCCAAAAAGAGAGAAGAAGCCATCTAGCTAATAACTATGGACCCGTAGGTATGAGGTAAACTACTCACACTTCATCGGAGAGGCTATGGTGTTGATGTAGAAGCCCTCCGTGATTGATGCCCCCTCCGATGGAGCTCCGAAACAGGCCCCAAGATGGGATCTTGTGGATACAGAAAGTTACGGCAGTGGAATTAGGGTTTGGCTCCGTGTCTGGTAGTTTGGGGGTACGTAGGTGGAGAAACAGGGGGCCCACGAGGGTGGAGGGCATGCCTGGGGGGGGGGGGTAGGCGCACCCCCTACCTCATGGCCTCCTGGTTGATGTCTTGATGTAGGGTCCAAGTCCTCTGGATCATGTTCGTTTCGAAAATCACGTTCCCGAAGGTTTCATTCCGTTTGGACTCCGTTTGATATTCGTTTTCTGCGAAACCCTAAAATAGGCAAAAAAAACAGCAATTCTGGGGCTGGGCCTCCGGTGAATAGGTTAGTCCCAAAAATAATATAAAAGTGTATAATAAAGCCCAATAATGTCCAAAACAGAATATAATATAGCATGGAACAATCAAAAATTATAGATACATTGGAGACGTATCACGTCCTAAAAATGTCGGCTCGGTTCGAGGGGCTCGAGTTTCATCACATGGCTCGAGAAAGTAATCAAGCGGCGGGCATCCTTGCTCGCATCGGCGCCAAGCACGACCCCGTCCCACCTAACATCTTTCTAGATCCGAACACAACCCCAGATTCCGAACACAACAATATCATCGGGGGCTCAGCCACCAAAATAACACAGTCGGCCCATCTCATCGTGGCAGTCATTGCCCCATGGACCGAACCCTTCTTGGCCTACCTTAATAGGAGAGAACTCCCGGAGGATTAGAATGAGGCTCGCCGCATTGTCCGGCACTCGAAGGCCCACAAGGTTCACGACGGAGAGCTCTACAAGAAAAGCGCTACCGGAGTTCTTCAAAGATGTAACTCCAAAGAAGAGGGGCGGCAGCTCCTGGCTGAAATTCATGCCGGTCTCGGCGGTCAGCATGCCGCAGCTCGGGCCCTTGTTAGCAAGGCCTTCCGTATAGGTTTTTTATTGGCCAACGGCCTAAGCAGATGCACATGACCTTGTCCAACGTTGCGTCGGATGCCAGCTCTTCGCCAACCAAACACATATGCTCCCACCGCTCTACAAATGATCCCCATCACTTGGCCTTTCGCGGTCTGGGGGCTCGATATGGTCGGACCCCTTAAAGGAGGAAGCCATAAGAGAAAGTATCTGCTGGTCATGGTGGATAAATTCACTAAGTGGGTAGAGGCCAAACCAGTTAAAACGGCCGAGGCGGGTTCAGTGATAGAATTCATATCCGGTGTGGTGCACCGTTATGGTGTTCCACACAGCATCATCACCGATAATGGCTCAAATTTCACAGCTGATGAGGTGAAAACTTGGTGTGCTAATCTGGGCATTAAGCTCGATTACGCCTCTGTCTATCACCCGCAAACAAACGGTCAAGTCGAACGGGCCAACGGTCTTATTATGACCGCCATTAAACCCAGACTAGTGTAGTTTTTGAAAGAATCAGACAAACACTGGGTTGAGGAGCTTGACTCCGTACTCTGGGGGCTACGGACCACGCCCAATCGCACTACTTGATATACACCTTTCTTCATGGTGTACTGCGCGGAGGTTGTGTTGCCCTGCGATATTATTCATGACTCACCTCGAGTGCGCATGTACAAAGAGAGAGAGAGGCCGAGCTTGATCGGCAGGATAGCGTAGATGCCCTAGAGGAGGAGCATGATGTCGCAAAAGCCCGTTCCGGATTTTATCAACAAGAGGCCCGCAGATATCAAAGCAGAGAAGTACGGGCCAAGACTTATAATGTTGGCGAACTCGTTCTACGCTTGCCGGAGAAGAAAAAGGACAAACTCAAGCCCAAGTGGGAGGGTCCCTTCATCATTGACGAAGTTCTCACTGGAGGAGCGTATCGCCTGCATGCTGCATCAGACAATCGCCTAGAGCCGAACCCTTGGAATGCGGCCAGACTCGGAAGATTCTATGCCTAGCACCGAACTATTTGTTCGTCTCTTTCTCCCTGTTGTTTCCATTATTTTTCCTCTCTTTTCATTCTTCCTTTTTTTTCTAAGCCTTAAAGCTTTCGCACGGCTAAACCATGCACCTGTGACATATACATCGTCGAACATGTACGCCCATTATACCTGGGGGCTTCACGGACAGAAGCTTATTCTTATTATCCGAGCATCAAGCTCATCACATATGTGTTTTCCTCATATGTACCTTTTCTTCACCATTATATGCATCGATATGACTTAAGTTTTTGCCAAGCTAGGTTACCTGGCTCCTGTGCTTATGCCCTACGTTCTCGTTAGTTCGGCAAGGGCATAAAAGGAGCACATGTGTGATTGTTACTGCCGGGTCATTCGGATGTGTACCTCAGACTGGGTGAACCCGAAATCTAGCCTTCTTAAGGGAATATTCAGTCGGTGGATTAAAGATGTTTTTGCATTCACCCCATGGTGAACCCCCAAATGTTACGTATACTGCGATTTTTCCAATCATAGTTCAGACATGCATTTTAACGCATGCACACCCAGGGAAAGGAACCCTTAACGGAACTATTCTCTCTGGAAGATGTTTCTTACAATCATAATGTAATATAACATAACTAGCCAGATACAACTTGTCTGTTCAAGCAACTATGACCCCTACACCTGGTTTCCACGCATACCTTGGTCTATTTTACCGCTCAGGTATTCGGAAACACTCCGCGCCTTCGGGTCCAAAGGTCGAAGCGAAAAGGTCTGCCATGACAATCGTCTTATAATTCAGCTAGAGTTACATATGTTAAGGAAAATACATAGTCACTTGGACTCAAAAATTTCCTCCTCTATACTCTCAAGTAGGCTGTCTAACTTACAATCCTGTTGGGAATACTTGGCGGCTACTTCTACTTGGTGATATACCAAATTAACGGGAACTTCTTTTCCATCTGACCCTAGAGGTCCGACCCAAGCCATATGATTCGGATCAAGCTTGGTATACTGTGTTTTCACCATGGCCCAGGCTTCTCGTGCACCTTCCTGGCAGGCCAATATCTTCCACAATCGAAAGCGCCACGACGCTCCCTTGAATAGTTGTATAAGCTCCTCCATCTTTCCTAGAGGGGAGGCGGATGGCCATAAGGCTTTGGCAACACATCGCATCGCCTGCCGAGCCTGCTCATGCACTTGCGACAGCTCTTGTAGCAGATCGCTCGAGAATCCAGACATCTCCTCTTCGGGACGACCGGTCAGCATACCTGCAGACATAACTCTGTCAGTCCCCTCTATCTCTGAATTATTCGAAGGTAAGTTTGATCACATACTGAATATGCCGCCTCGCAGCCTTTTCTTCTCCTTTACGGAGTCAGCCAGTTGGGCTCGCACATCTTTTAGTTCTTCGCCCAGCTGGGTGTTGGAATCCTGGAGTTTGTTCTTCTCCTCCCTGACTCATGTCAACACACGTTCGCCCGCGGCGAGTAGTCTTTGGGACTCTTTCTCACCCGCTTGAGCCGCCTTCAATTGCTCCTCCAGTTGATCTGACGATCTTGTCATGAGATAAGCAATAGCGTTAACATAGCTGGCATATAATTATGTTTTCTCGATGGAGGGAAACCTTACCAGTTGACGCCTTCTTGGATTTCACTAGTTCGACGGTAACAGCAGTTAGCTATGTCCTACATTTTTTTAGCTCTTGAGACAACAGGTTGTTCTTCTCCGTAAGCACCTGGTTATACAATGATCCTTAAATCAGTTGTATCAACTGCTTTAAGTCTTGGGGGCTACTGGTGTATGATTATTAAATTTACACTTACCCGCATATCTTTCAGATGCTGGTCCGTGGCTCTGGCAAGCCCATGCCAAGCAGCTCAGATGTATGCCTCGGCCGAGCTGAAGGCATCAAATGCCTTCTTTGAAAAGCTGGGGTCATGAAGAGCCGCCCTCCGACGGCGATGATTCATGCCGCTCTCCACTTCAGAGTTCGTGAACGACATATCATACGAATCCTCTATGGAAGGACAGTTCGGCGACACTCCCGTGTTAGCCCCCGTCCTTAGGGCAGGGTCCGGAACCTAACTAGTCGAGGCACGTCCAGCAGGGTCCCCGGACATAGTCCGACGGACACTTTTCCTAATAGAATGCGGTGAATGGCATCATGATTTGATGTGGCGATCAGAAGATGTATTCTTGAAAAGAAAGACTTACCTCTTTGACGAGGGTTTTGCCGTGTTGTCATTTGCCTTCCTCTTTGAAGATATGTTCGGCGCGGGCGTCGCTCTCCTCGGAGACGTTTCTGGTGCACGTTGTGGCGTCGAGCGCCTCCCCTTTGGATCACGTAATAGTGTGGTGGGTTAGGCATAGTAAGGAAACTCTTTTGGAGAAGGTGTCTTTTAAATTACTTACATGTGAAGCAGGGAGGAGGCCGGGGTAATCGGCGTTGATGGGTACTTCCGTACCATCGTAGCTCGTTTGATAGAATACTCCATCCTCGAGCTCCACAAATATGTCCGGATCTTCTTCGAATCCGGGGTCAAGGTCCCGGTTGTGACCCTCTGGCTGGGGGCGGGGCTATGGATCCCCTCGATAGCCTTCCGCCATTCCTATAGCAAGTGGATAGGTTACTGTCCATCGAAAATGATTCAGGAAGAGGAGTAAAATAGTGGGATTAGAGCTTACCCAGCCAGGAGGATTATACATGGAAAATCCATCTCGACATTGGAGACGAGTGAACTCCGCCTTCTCCCCTTTGTACAGTTTAGCCAATATTTTGGCCAAAGCGGCGGTGGTTTTCGGACCCTTCCGACCGAAGTGCGAGGCGTCATCCTCCCCATTATTGTGCCACATGGGAAGCCCTCTGTATTGGAGTGGTTAGACCCCCCGCACTATGGAGATCACCATTACCTCTATTATTGACAATCCGGACTGGGCGAGCATCTTAATCTTGCCCATCAACTGACTGACTTCTGCGCTATCCTCCTCCTCAAGGCTCCGAGGATGCAAGTTGTGGCATTTCTTCAACGGAGCGCTTGAAAATTCGGGAGGCCCATTCGGACTGGGTCAGGAAGAGCGACGTCGTCAATACAGAACCAGTCGGAAGGCCACTCTTTAGAAGCTTTCTTCAGCGTGCCGGACAGGTATCCGGTCCCGGTGATACGCCACACTTTTGGCTCCTCCCACTTCGAATATTAACCCCCTTGATTACGAGGGACGAGGCAGAACAATTTTCTCCACAATTCAAAATGGGCCTCGCAGCCTAGGAATAGCTCGCATAGAGCAACATAACCCGCGATGTGCAGGAGGGAGGCGGGAGTGAAACTGTGCAGTTGGAGGCCATAATACTCCAGAAGTCCTCATAGGAAGGGATGGATTGGAAATCCTGCGCCTATTAGCAAGAAGGGAACAAAGCATACTCGTTCCCCCTGGACGGATTGGGGAAGTTCTTCGCCTGAACCCCGCCATTGAAGGATGTCATCCCTGCTCGGACGGGGACTAGATCCACGGGCGGAAGAAAGCCCTGTTTTTGCAGCTTCGACAGCTGATTGTGAGATACGGAGCATCTCACCCAATCACCCTTTTCGGAGCCGTAGGGACAAGAGGAAGAGCTGGGAGCGTTAGCCATCTTGGGGTAGTTCCGCTTAAGCAAGCTCTGAGGATTTTTTTTTCGGGGTGTGGAATGGATCTGAGATTTATTCTCTTTAAATAAGCGCCTCTCTTATACGGTCAGGGTGGTATGTGCAAAAATACCCCGAACTCTCGTATTCACTCGGCACGTGGAAGATGAAGTCAGGAAGGCGTGGAAGCCGAGGGATACAACATTAAATGGAAAGCCGAATACATCACTATGAAGTCATCAGAGGAGGAACCGGCCTTGCAATGCCGAAGACTATTTACACGCCGGACACCTCGTCATTGAAGCCTGGTCCGGGGGCTACTGACGGAGTCCTGGACTAAGGGGTCCTCGGGCGTCCGACCTATTAGACATGGGTCGGACTGATGGGATGTGAAGATACAAAGACCGAAGACTCTACCCGTGTCCGGATGGGACTCTCCTTGGCGTGGAAGGCAAACTTGGCGACCAAATATGAAGATTCCTTTCTCTGTAACCGACCTTATGTAACCCTAGATCCCTCCGGTGTCTATATAAACCAGAGGGCTAGGTCCATAGACATATCTCCTCATAATCATAGTCAGACAGGCTAGACTTTTGGGGTTTAGCCATTACGATCTCGTGGTAGATCAATTCTTGTAATACTCATATTCATCAAGATCAATCAAGCAGGAAGTAGGGTATTACCTCCATAGAGAGGGCATGAATGGGTAAACATTGTGTCTCCTGTCTCTTGTTACCATCGACCTTAGATGCACAGTTCGGGACCCCCTACCCGAGATCCGCCGGTTTTGACACCGACAAGGAGATCAGTCCAACCAACGCAACTGAAGCGACATACGAGGTATCAGAATAATTCTATGTTTTTTGTGTTCATTGGATTTCTGGATTGTTAGCGCAAGTGATGCGTTCTATTTTTCCCTATTCAGTCCAAGTGGGAAAGCAAAAGTAAGCATGGTCTGCTTAGAAGTTGTGTTTGAAACCCATTTTTAATAGTGAAACAAGTAAATCAGTGTGGTAATGCTTTATTGTTATAGTTCTTAAGTGACTGAAATTTTGACCATGTGTTTAGAGTTAAGAAACTACATAAGTTGCATGCTGTATTGATCAACTTGTCCTGCTGAAGTTCATTGGCTTCTTAAATTTCTGATATAAACAACCTGGTAGCTGCCCATCTCTGCATGTATTTTATTTGGGATGTAAGTCTCTCTATAGATCATCTATGAGTAATGCAATTGGATGAGGTTGCTAGGAAGATTTTTAGTTCACCTTTAATGTGATTTGCACTTCACATTTACAGAGCCAAATCCTGGCATGCCCAGCCGCTGCTGGTGAACCCCGCCTCCATCAGCTCCACTTCATCGGAGCTGTCAGTCCACAGGAGTAGGGATAGCGTCCCCATGCCTCCCCCCAGGTGCCCATCCACTGTCTGTTGAAATGCCTACAAGGATTATAACTACTATTTTTCAATCTTTCTCTTCTTTTTTAAACTGAAGCTAAACTCCTATACTACTATCTTATCTGCTAAAAATGAAGACACCGTCTCAAATGTGTGGAAAAGAATTGCATTGTATTTTGTGCTTCTGAATTGCTCAAATGTTTATTCGCTGCTGTTCATATTCGGATGTGTAAAAAAGTTGATGTAAATTATGTGGCTAGTGTAGTTCAGAACAAATGTGGAGATGAAACAAATCTGGAGTTCACTTTTCAGGAACTTTGCGTGCAACACCGACGACAGTCCAAAATTTGGGGCACGTTCAGTACAAAAAACTATAATTTGTGCATGTCATATGTTTGTGGAAAATGTCTATGCAAGGACACAAATAGTGTACATATATATAGTGTCAGTACTTGAAAAGAAGAACAAAAGTTCAATCTCAAAACTTTAAAAAGTTTAGTACATATATGTTCACAAATCCTGCTTAGTAAGTACCTCAATTGACCCTAATTTTCAGATACTAGGACACATCATGGTCTTTAGCTATCACATCTCATTTTCGTTTGGGTTAGTTTGTTGAGCAGTACAGGCAAGCATGGCCACCACCAATGCACTGTGTGGTCAATGGCGATGTAATCCAACTCAAACCAACACCTTGGCCGTCCTTCCGTTGCTTGCCAACGGGTGTGTACTTTAGAAAGTTCCTAGCAATGGTAACAAGCTGTTCAATGTGGGGTTCATGCAACATATAATGCAAGTAGACAGACACATGAAGAAAGGTACTTTATTAGATTCAGTTCTCTCATTGTGCTCGTGTATTTCAAGCCTCTAAGTTGCATTGCAAACGACCAATAGTACGATTTTTCCAATGCTTTTATTGGAATTTTCAATGTATGGTTGCATTTCTTTTGCACCTCCTCACTGATAGAAGAACCTCGCTGCTACTCCATGGTGGGAAAGGTTTGACATGTATGTCACTACATAGTATCACAAATATCCTAGCTAATAGTTCATGATTTTCTCTCTTTTTCCTATGTGTCTCAGTGTGTTCCCCCTTCCTCTTTTCATATAGCATATCCTGAACACAAAATGCTTTCAGAAAAATGTATGGCGCAAGTTCAAGTATAACTGTTGGAGGAGTTCAAAAATCTGGACAATTTAAGCTCAACCCAATTTCAAGAAATGTGTCCTTCATAAATGAACAGTAGAGATGCACATTGTTGTGTAGTACATGTGTCCATTGATGTGTATGAATCCCTCCAGTTCTCTTTGATTCCTATAGGTGCTTCAATGTGTCGAGCGACAGCAGCCCTTCCTCCCTAATGGTTGCCCATGCAAGGAGGATACATGGACGCTACAGTAGTGGAGTCAATAGCATGTACAAGCTAGCTGAGGAAAATGTATTGTCATGTAGCTTTGGTCTTTACCATTGTGGTTTGCTGATATTTTTTCCTTGTGTTATTACATGGGAAAATGAAAAAGAAAGGGGCTTTCTTTTTGCAAATCAATAAAAGAAAAGACTTGACCACGGGCTGGATTCGATGCTTGTGGTGCCCACACCACCATCTTCGTCTCTCTGCCTACTGCATACGGTGTCGGTCCAGGTACACACTGCTCGCATCTCTCCTCATTGGCTCCCAGCGGTGAAGATCTCCATGCTTCCTGTTTGAATTTTCAGTTAATTTTTAATTGAACTTGTACTGCTATTGATTCAGACCTGGGGGAAGAAGGTAGAACCTCTTTCTTGTTGGCAGTAATTTTGCTCTCTCATCTCCATCTTCCTTTGTCACTCAAAAAAAATTAGTGGCCAGTTCATAAATTGTGTATTTGTTAGATTGCTCTGCATGCAAAGAGTAGAGATTCTAAAATTTTAAAAAGAAAACGTACAATGATACAAATATTATGGTGTTCTCTAGTTAGTACTTCACCTTTGCTAAGTATAGCAAATTCTCTAGTTATTTTTAGCATAGCATGTCTAAAATGTAGAAGTAGTGCCAAAAAATGGCATTATGTTATGCATATAAAAGCTTTATAGAAATGCACAAATTGTTGTGTTTTTTGGTAACTCACAGCTGTGTGTAGCTCTTGTATGTCTTCGGAATACTTATGCATACTGTCGTTTGGTACATATATTCAGTACAATTTGGAAGGCCAGGAAGTTCTACCGCTGGCATACACCAAGTTCAGAGACGTTGCACGGAGTGAGCCGCCGCCGCCATAAAAAATGGTTTATTATCATACTATTTTTTGGTACTTATGCATACGGTTGCAGAAGTGAAATTTGTTGGGTGCATGTGTGCAGAAAAATCATCAGTTGGGTTTCCAAAAATTCTGGAAGTTTTTTTGATTCTATAAAATTCTGGAAGTTTCTCGTGTGTGCTGCTACAAATCTGAAGTATTTGTCTAGACATTCTAGTACTGATACAATCGCCTAAAATAAGTTCAAGAAAAAATTAGTAAGTTTGGTGCGTGTGTTGCGTGTGTTGCTACAAATCTAAAGTTCTTGTCGAGCCATTCTATCACTGATGTCTCTTCTAGTCTGTAGTGGAGGGAATAATTTCATGCTCATTCTTTCCATAGTATGAAGCTCATTTATAGTTTCTTTTCTCATTCTTTTATTTAAGAAAATGTTTATTAACCTTGAAGCATAAACCTCTCGGCAATGTAACATTCTGCTGATATTTTAATAATCGGTAAGCTGTTGTGGTGGGACAAGGTCATCATCTTGAGGAGGTTAGTGAGGTCAGTGATACCATGAACGCTGAAACAATGGCCTTACACCAGGCTGTATCTATAACTTGGGCACTGGGATGCGGGCTGGTGCTGCTCTAGGTAGTAATACATGTACTGAGTGATACACAAGTTTGGTTTTTTATAGAAATTGAACTCCAGGATATGAAGTTTGATGGATGTGGAGATTCTTTTGACCTTGAACCCTATAGAAATTCAACTTTTGATTAAGTTTCAGTTCATCTTTAGCTTAGTTCATCAACTTTAATTTTCAGAAATATCGATTGTACTATATTACTTTTAAAGGGGAGTTCATGTTTGGCTAGATTCAGCAGTTCATTTCCTATTTATTTATAGGTTCATACGCCAGTAAGGTTTGGTGGTACAATTTTTAAAACTGTAGTTGTTCGGCAAAAAGGTTCACTACCCCAGGTAGGGGATTTTCAATCAGTAATGAAGCTGTTCTGGAGAAGCAAATATTCAGTGTTCATGATGTCCAAATTCCAGTGATATGCCATTATATATTATTGTCATTGATCAAGTCATTTGCTGCATTTTTTCCATGTCTCAGTGTACAAGAGCTGCTAGTTAGTAGACTATAAGTTTTAGTCTGTAAGGGCTAGCTGTTCTACACCGTGCACACACATGACCTAGGTGCAACCTATTTAATTGATTGATGTTTTCATTTTTTGAACAAGGAGATGGGCCCAAAAAAGGAGCATGATCGGCTGCTCCTATAGCGTGTAGCTAGACTAGTAGCTCTTCAATGTTACATTTGGTACAAGAAGTACATGTATTCATGTGGGTGCTTGAAAAGTTCTGTACAAAAATAGGCTGATGATTTTTGTGCTATGGTTAATATGATTTATGTACATGTATTATATGTGTGGAAACAATTTCTGTCAGATGATGAAAGGAAAAATGGTTTGAATTAAAAATATTGATCAGTACGAGTTAAAAACGGTGGTCCGTTCGGAATAAAAGAAATGGCAGAAATTCAAATTGTAAATGTTCAAGCAAAAATAGAAACCCCATGGAAATTCAAATGGGAAAAGTACAACTCGTAAAATGAGAGAAGTTCAGAACATTGTTGTAAAAAAATGTTGATTTAAAAAACATTTTCTTTTTGAAAAACAAACAAAACATTTTCTTTTTGAAAAAAGTATCATTCAGTTCGACGATATATGTAAGTACAAGGGCAATGCTACTGTAAACCATTGAAACTTTAAGAGGAAAACCTTACCCAAAAAACAAAGTAAAATTTCAATCTGTGAAAACATGCCTAGTACAAATCCATACAGAGATCAGTTCGAGTACTTTGTTTCCGGAACGAAAAAAATAATACTACAAGCTTCACCGTATTCAAAATTACTCTGTGAATAATACATCAGTACAAACACACACAAAAAATCAGTAGAAGTACTTTATTTTTTCTGACGAGCAAACAACACGATGGGTCTCACCGTATTTCAAATTACTATTCAACGGTTGCAAAGTTGGAAAGAGTTAAATCTGACTAAGTTTTGCATTTTCGATATCTTTCTAACAGTATATTATTTGCCCCATTTCGACAAACTTTTAAAAAAAATGCGTTCCAAATCAAATTTAACTGTATTCGAAATCGAGTTTAAATTGTAAGGAATTAGAAAAACATTTCTGTACAAAAAAGTTGCGCATTTTCCATAGCTTTCCAATGCCATATCATTTGCGTCAATCCGATAAACTGTTTGCAAAAACACGCAAAAATATGTTTCGCCCAAAATTTCACAGTTTTTCAAATTATTTTTAAATTGTATAGAATTTGAAAAAAAACATTAGATATATGGAAGAAGCGGATTTTCACCAGCTTTCTAACGCCATCTTATTTTCTCAATTCCGACAAACCATTTGAAAATTAAGTCCAAAATACGATTCACATTTTTGATTTTGAAAAAAATGGTTTTTTCAAAACTATTCTTAAACCGTGATGGTTCCTATATATTTGTAATGTAGATGTCAAGAGCTTTCGAACAATATATTACACGCCCCATTCCGACGAAAAGACAATCAGTTCGACGTGATGAAAATCATCAATACAACCGCCTAACAATCCAAGTAGGGTGACAGAATCATATTCTGATCAATGAAAGTAATATATTATGGCATATCACTGGAATTTGGACATCATGAACACTGAATATTTGCTTCTCCACAACAGCCTCATTACTGACTGAAAATCCCCTACTTGGGGTAGTGAACCTTTTTGCCGAACAGCTACAATTTTAAAAATTGTACCACCAAACCTTACTGGCGTATGAACCTATAAAGAAATAGGAAATGAACTGCCGAATCCAGCCAAACATGAAATCCCCTTTAAAAGTAATATAGTACATCCTCAATATTTCTGAAAATTAAATTTGATGAACTAAGCTAAAGATGAACTGAAACTTAATCAAAAGTTGAACTCCTATAGGGTTCAAGATCAAAAGAACCTCCACATCCATCAAACTTCATATCCTGGAGTTCAATTTTGGTGAAAATCAAACTTGTGTATCACTCAGTATATGTATTACTACCCAGAGCAGCACCAGCCTGCATCCCATAGCCCAAGTTATAGATACAGCCTAGTGTAAGGCCATTGTTTCAGCGTGCATGGTATCACTGACCTCACTAACCTCCTCAAGATGATGACCTTGTCCCACCACAACAACTTACCGATTACTAAAATATCAGCAGAATGTTACATTGCCGAGAGGTTTATGCTTCAAGGTCAATAAACATTTTCTTAAATAAAAGAATGAGAAAAGAAACTATAAATGAGCTTCATACTATGGAAAGAATGAGCATAAAATTATTCCCTCCGCTACAGACTAAAAGAGACATCAGTACTAGAATGACTCGAGAAGAACTTTACATTTGTAGCAGCACACAAACCAAACTTACTGATTTTTCTCTTGAACTTATTTTAGGCGATTGTATCAGTACTGGAATGTCTAGACAAATAGTTCAGATTTGTAGCAGCACACACGATAAACTTCCAGAATTTTATAGAATCAAAACAAACTTCCAGAATTTTTTAAAACTGAACTAACAATTTTTCTGCACATGCACCCATCAAATTACACTTCTACAACCATATGCATAAGTACCAAAAAACAGTATGCTAATAAACCATTTTTTACGGCGGTGGCGGCTCACTCTGTGCAACGTCTCTGAACTTGGTTTATGCCAGCGGTAGAACTTCCTGGCCTTCCAAATTGTACTGAAGATATGTACCAAACAACAATATGCATAAGTATTCTGAAGACATACAAGAGCTACACACAGCTGTGAGTTACCAAAAAACACAACGGTTTGTGCATTTTTTATAAAGCTTTTATATGCATAACACAATGACATTTTTTGGCACTACTTCTGCATTTTAGACATGCTATGCTAGAAATAACCAGAGAATTTGCTATACTTAGCAAAGGTGAACTACTAACCAGAGAACAACGGAATCTTTATATTGTTGTACGTTTCCTTTTTTAATTTTTAGAATCTCTACACTTTGCATGCAGAGCAATCTAACAAATACACAATTTATGCGTTGGCCGCTAATTTTTTCGATTGACAAAGGAAGATGAAGATGAGAGAGCAAAATTACTGCCAACAAGAGAGAGGTTCTGTCTTCTTCCCTCAGGTCTGAATCAATAGCAGTAAAAGTTCAATTGAAAGTTAACTGAAAATTCAAACGGGAGGCATGGAGATCTTCACCGCTGGGAGACAATGAGGAGAGATTCGAGCCGTGTGTACCTGGACCGACACCATATGTAGTAGGCAGAGAGCCGAAGATGGTGGTGTGGGCGCTGCAAGCACCGAATCCAGCCCGTGGTCAATTCTTTTCTTTCATTGATTTGCAAAAAGAAAACACCTCTATTTTTTATTTTCCCATGTAATAACACAAGGAAAAAATATCTGCAAACCACAATGGTAAAGACCAAAGCTACATGACAATACATTTTCTTCAGCTAGCTAGTACATGCTACTGACTCCACTACTATAGCGTCCATGTATCCTCCTTGCGTGGGCTACCATTAGGGAGGAAGGGCTGCTGCCGCTCGACACGTTGAACCACCTGTAGGAATCAAAGTGAACTGAAGGGATTCATGCACATCAATTGACACATGTACTACACAACAATGTGCATCTCTACAGTTCATAACAACAAACTAACAAAAAAACAATTTATGAAGGAAACAGTTCTTGAAATTGGGTTAAGCTTAAACTGTTCAGATTTTTGAACTCCTGCAACAGTTATACTTGAACTTGCGCGACACATTTTTCTGAAAGCATTTGGTGTTCAGAATACACTATATGAAAAGAGGAAGGGGGAACACACTGAGACACATAGGAAAAAGAGAGAAAATCATGAACTATTAGCTAGGATATTTGTGATACTAGGCAGTGACATACATGTCAAACCTTTCCCACCATGAAGTAGCAGCGAGGTTCTTCTATCAGTGAGGAGGTGCAAAAGAAATGCAACTATACATTGATAATTCCAATAAAAGCATTGAAAAAAATCATACTATTCGTCGTTTGCAATGCAACTTAGAGGCTTGAAATACACGAGCACAATGAGAGAACTGAATCAAATAAAGTACCTTTCTTCCTACGTCTGTCTACTTGCATTATATGTTGCACGAACCCCACATTGAACAGCTTGTTACCATTGCTAGGAATTTTCTAAAGTACACACACGTTGCCAAGCAACGGAAGGACGGCCAAGGTGTTGGTCTGAGTTGGATTCCATCGCCCTTGACCACACAGTGTGTTGGTGGTGGCCATGCTTGCATGTACTGCACAACAAACTAACCCAAATGAAAATGAGATGTGATAGCTAAAGACCATGATGTGTCCTAGTATCTCAAAATTAGGGTCAATTGAGGTACTTACTAAGCAGGATTTGTGAAAATTTATGTACTAAACTTTTTAAAGTTTTGAGATTGAACTTTTGTTCTTCTTTTCAAGTACTGACACTATATATATGTACACTGTTTGTGTCCTTGCACAGACATTTTCCACAAACAGATGGCATGCACAAATTATAGTTTTTTTGTACTGAACGTGCCCCAAATTTTGAACTGTCTAGGTGTCGCAATCAAAATTCCTGAAAAGTGAACTTTAGATTTGTTTCATCTCCACATTTTTTCTGAACTACACTAGCCACATAATTTACATCAACTTTTTTTCACATACGAATATGAACAGCAGCGCATAAACAGTTGAGCAATTCACAAGCACAAAATAGAATGAAATTCTTTGACACACATTTGAGACAGTGTCTTCATTTTCAGCAGAAGAGATAGTAGTATAGGAGTTTAGCTTCAGTTTAAAAAAGAAGAGAAAGCTGGAAAAATAGTAGTTATAATTTTTGTAGGCATTTCAACAAATAGTGGATGGACACCCGGCGGGGAGGCATGGGGATCATGCACTCGATTCTACTTAGACTGTTGTCTGTGTAGAAAATACAGAAAAGGGTCTGTCTAGAACACATCTAGATGTGACATAGTTATGTCACATCTAAGCTGATTTTCACTCTGTTTGTGGTCTATTTTTTTGTCCTAGTTTTTTTGTTTCTTGTTGATGCATTATATACTTGTGGGAGGTTAGATGTGACATCCTTAAAAAACATCTAGATGTGAATTAGACAAACTGTACAGAAAATACATGTAGACTGGGCGCACCGGGATTTGGCCGCTACTGGGGATCCGCTACCCCTACTCCTGTGGACTGACGACTCCGGTGAAGTGGAGCTGATGGAGGCGGGGTTCACGAGTAGCGTCTGGGCGCGCCAAGATTTGGTTCTGTAAAGATGAAGTCCAAATCTCATTAAAGGTGAACTAAAAATCTTCCTAGCAAGCTCGTCCAATTGCATTACTCATAACATGATCTATAGAGAGACTTACATCCCAAATAAAATACATGCAGAGATGGGCGGCCCCCAGCTTGTTTATATAAGAAATTTTAAGAAGCCAATGAACTTCAGAATGACAAGTAGATCAATAGAGCATGCAACTTATGTAGTTGCTTAAGTCTAAACACATGGTCAAAATTTCAGTCACTTAAGAACTATAACAATAAAGCATTACCACACAGATTTACTTGTTTCACTATTAAAAATGGGTTTCAAACACAACTTCTAAGCAGACAATGCTTACTTTTGCTCTCCCACTTGGACTGAATAGGGAAAAACAGAACGCGTCACTTGCACTAACAATCCGGAAATCCAATGAACACAAAAAACATAGAATTATTCCGATACCTCGTATGTCGCTTCAGATGTGTCGGTTGGACTGATCTCCTTCTCCCATGTCGGTACACAAAAGGAGGGGTCCTATTTTGTACCCCTTTACTTGTGCGCGGGCAGTTGGAGCCGCGCCTGCGGCCACACCTAGTGGGGCAGAGGAAGGAAGTAAAGCCACAAGACAACCAGACAACGTCAAGCCAGAAACATGAAGACCAGAAGGGCGAGGTGAACTCCCACGGCAAGGCCCTTGCCGGCGCGGCCTCCACAGCTCCCTGCCGGGGCAACTTGCCCAACACTAGCAGAGCCGCCACCCTTGAGCCCAAGAGTTCCAACACCATCAACCACTTTGGAACCGAGGCTCGGGAGGCACCTCCATGGTCGCCTACAGATCTTTGTGAAGACCAAGAACATGCAAGACTAGATGATAACCAGAAGACAACAATCCTCGGCAAGATCCTTGCCGAGGATACCCATGAGACCCCCCCCCCCTAGCAAGACCCTTGCCGGGGACGCCCACGACGCCCCGGCAAGACCCTTGCCGAAGACATCCGCGGGGCCGCAGCCAGGCCCACATCTGCCAAGACTCCACCACCATTCCCATGCAGCTGCCAGCCCACCAGCTAGGCGAGCACCTGCGTGGCGACATGCGACCTCTAGGCCAACTCAGCAAGCACATGCGTGGTGGCATGCAGATCTTCGTGAAGACTCTGCCACCACACCAACTCAGTAGCCAGCTGATACGTCTCCAACGTATCTATAATTTTTGATTGCTCCATGCTATGTTATCTACTGTTTTGGGCAATATTTGGCTTTATTATCCACTTTTATATCATTTTTGGGACTAACCTATTAACCGGAGACCCAGCCCAGATTTGCTGTTTTTTGCCTATTTAAGTGTTTCGAAGAAACGGAATATCAAACGGAGTCGAAACGGAATGAAATCAACTGGAGAAGTTATTTTTGGAAGGAAAGCTACCGGAAAAGCTTGGAGTGCAAGTCAGGAAAGAAGGGAGGTGCCCACGTGGGTGGGGGGCGTGCCCCCCTGCCTCGTGGTCCCCCTTTGGTCCACCGACGTGCTTCTTTCACCCATATATACCTACGTACCCTAAAAACATCCATGAGCACGATAGATCAGGAGTTCCGCCTCCAGAAGCCTCCGTAGCCACCGAAAGCCAATCTAGACCCATTCCGGCACCCTGCCGGAGGGGGCAATCCTTCTCCTATGGACATCTTCATCATCCCGGTGCTCTCCATGACGAGGAGGGAGTAGTTCTCCCTCGGGGCTAAGGGTATGTACCAATAGCTATGTGTTTGATCTCTCTCTCTCTCTCTCTCTCGTGTTCTTGAGATGATACGATCTTGATGTATCACGAGCTTTGCTATTATAGTTGGATCATATGATGTTTCTTCCCCCTCTACTCTCTTGTAATGAATTGAGTTTCCCCTTTGAAGTTATATTATCGGATTGAGTCTTTAAAGATTTGAGAACACTTGATGTATGTCTTGCCGTGCGTATCTATGGTGACAATGGGATACCACGTGATTTACTTGATGTATGTTTTGGTGATCAACTTGCGGGTTCCGCCCATGAACCTATGCATAGGGGTTGGCACACGTTTTCGTCGTGATTCTCCGGTAGAACTTTGGGGCACTCTTTGAGGTGCTTTGTGTTGGTTAAATAGATGAATCTGAGATTGTGTGATGCATATCGTATAATCATACCCACGGATACTTGAGGTGACATTGGAGTATCTAGCTGACATTAGGGTTTTGATTGATTTGTGTCCTAAGGTGTTATTCTAGTACGAACTCTAGGGCTGTTTGTGACACTTATAGGAATAGCCCAACGGATTGGTTGGAAAGAATAATTTTGAGGTGGTTTCGTACCCTACCATGATCTCTTCGTTTGTTCTCCACTATTAGTGACTTTGGAGTGACTCTTTGTTGCATGTTGAGGGATAGCTATATGATCCAATTATGTTATTATTGTTGAGAGGACTTGCACTAGTGAAAGTATGAACCCTAGGCCTTGTTTCCTAGCATTGCAATACCGTTTACGTTCACTTTTATCATTCGTTACCTTGCTGTTTTTATATTTTCAGATTACAAAAACTATTATCTACCATCCATATACCACTTGTATCACCATCTCTTCGCCGAACTAGTGCACCTATACAATTTACCATTGTGTTGGGTGTGTTGGGGACACAAGAGACTCTTTGTTATTTGGTTGCAGGGTTGCTTGAGAGAGACCATCTTCATCCTACGCCTCCTACGGATTGATAAACCTTAGGTCATCCACTTGAGGGAAATTTGCTACTGTCCTACAAACCTCTGCACATGGAGGCCCAACAACATCTACAAGAAGAAGGTTGTGTAGTAGACATCAAGCTCTTTTCTGGCGCCTTTGCTGGGGAGGTGAGTGCTTGATAGTATATCTTTAGATCTTGCAATCGAGTCTTTTAGTTTCTTGTTTTATCACTAGTTTAGTTTATAAAAGAAAATTACAAAAAAATGGAATTAAGTTTGTCTCATACGCTTCATCTTTTTAATATCATTCGTGAGTATGATGGAAAGGATAATCGTGCTCAAGTGCTAGAAGAAGAAATCTATAAAATGTTTGGCACTAAATATTTGAATGATGAGCATGATTGCAATGTTGTTCGTATGAATTCTTTGAATATCCATGACACTAATGATGATTGCACTAGTTATGATGAAAATGTCTCCTATAAACATGTCAATTTTTGTGGAGTGCATTGGGTTTGTAAGTACACACCAAATAGGAAAGATAGATATTGCAAGAGGCATAAGTACTTAGAAACTAAATTGTTGCAAGAAGAGCTAGATGAATGTGCTGAAAATTTATTTTTTCTTAGCCCTACTTGTGAACTTTGCAATGAACGTGATCATTTTAGTACCCAATGCAAATTGTTTCATGATCGTATTGTGTCCAAAAATTGTGATGACTTGATTTCCCTTGCACATCATAATGAACTTAGTTTGCTCTTGGGTTATGAAGAAATTAAACGTATAACTAAGGATATTCCAAAATTTGCCCTTGATAAAGTTCTTCATTTTGATCTAGAGAGAATTTATATGTATTGTGTGGTGAATTGCATTGAAAATCCTTATATTGCCAACTACATAAAGAAAAGAAAACAAATAGAAGATAAAGAGAATACTAATGAAAGGGAAGAGGCTTCCCAATATCCTCCTATTATTTCTTATGATGAATCAGGTAACGAGGAGGAGCCTCCTATTCAACCAATCTCATTAATAAGGAGCTCCAAAAAGAGGATTAAACCCACACATGATGTGGTGAAGAAGAAGAAAAGAAAAAGGAAGAGAGGTAAAAATATAGCTCTCCTAAATAATGCTGCTCCTATTACTATTGTGCCTCATGAAAATATAATTATGGAAGATAATGATACTTCTTATAATCTTGAAAATCTTTTTGGCACTTGCTTGGAAGAATATGATAATTGCTATACTATTGGTGCTATCCATACTATTGATGATCAAAGTGATTATGCTTATGATATGAAAAGGCCCAAGCTTGGGGATGTTATGTTTGATGAAGATGATGTTTTTGAGGATATATTTGCTGCAATTAATGTTTGTCCCAAGCTTGGGGAAGCTATGTTTAATGAAGATGATATTTTTAGTCTCTGATACGTCCATTTTGCATCATGCTTTTATATCGATATTTATCGCATCATGGACTGTTATTTCACTTTATGTCACAATACTTATGGCTATTCTCTCTTATTTTACAAGGTTTACATAAAGAGGGAGAATGCCGGCAACTGGAATTATGGTCTGGAGAAGGAGCAAATATTAGAGACCTATTCTGCGCAACTCCAAAAGTCCTGAAACTCCACGGAACATCTTAAAAGAAATAAAGAAAAATCCACGACAAAGATGAAGGCCGGGGGGCCCACACCCTGCTCACGAGGGTGGGGGGCGCCCCCCTAGGGCACGCCCCCTATCTCGTGGGCCCCCTGGTGGCTCTCCGATGCCCATCTTCTCCTATATGAGGTATTTCGACGAGAAAAAAATAAGGAGGAACTTTTTGGGACGAGACTCCGCCGCCACGAGGCGGAACCTTGGCGGATCCAATCTAGAGCTCCGTCAGAGCTGTTCTGTCAGGGATACTTCCCTCCCGGAGGGGGAAATCATCACCATCGTCATCACCAATGCTCCTCTCATCGGGAGAGGGCAATCTCCATCAACATCTTCACTAGCACCATCTCATCTCCAAACCCTAGTTCATCTCTTGTATCCAATTCTTGTCTCAAAGTCCGGGATTGGTGCTAGTAGGTTGCTAGTAGTGTTGATTACTCCTTGTATTTGATGCTAGTTGGTTTAATTGGTGGAAGATCATATGTTCAGATCCTATATGCATATTATTACCCCTCTGATTATGAACATGAATATGCTTTCTGAGTAATTACGTTCGTTCCTGAGGACAAGGGAGAAGTCTTGCTATGAGTAGTCATGTGAATTTGGTATTCGTTTGATATTTTGATAAGATGTATGTTGTCTAGGCTCTAGTGGTGTTATATGAACGTCGACTACATAACACTTCACCATTATTTGGGCCTAGAGGAAGGCATTGGGAAGTAATAAGTAGATGATGGGTTGCTAGAGTGACAGAAGCTTACACCCTAGTTTATGCGTTGCTTCGTAAGGGGCTGATTTGGATCCGTATGTTTCATGCTATGGTTATGTTTACCTTAATACTTTTGTTGTAGTTGCAGATGCTTGCAATAGAGGTTAATCATAAGTGGGATGCTTGTTCAAGTAAGAATAGCACCCAATCATCGGTCCACCCACATATCAAATTATCAAAGAATCGAACGCGAATCATATGAACGTGATGAAAACTAGCTTGACTATATTCCCATGTGTCCTCGGGAGCGCTTTTCCTATTATAAGAGTTTGTTCCAGATTGTCCTTTGTTACAAAAGGATTGGGCCACCTTGCTACACTTTATTTACTTTTGTTACTTGTTGTTCGTTACAATTTATCCTATCACAAAACTATCTGTTACCACTTATTTCAGTACTTGCAGAGAATACCTTGCTGAAAACCACTTATCGTGTCCTTCTGCTCCTCGTTGGGTTCGACACTCTTACTTATCGAAAGGACTACGATAGATCCCCTATACTTGTGGGTCATCAAGACTCTTTTCTGGCGCCGTTGCCGGGGAGTGTACCGCCTTTGGTAAGTGGAATTTGGTAAGGAAAAGTTTATATAGTGTGCTGAAATTTACTGTCACTTGTTACTATGGAAAGTAATTCTCTGAGGGGCTTGTTCGGGGTATCTTCACCCCGTCCAGTAGAGCAAAGAGTTGCTCCTCAACCTACCGAACCTATTGAAAATGAAACTCCTTTTGAATTTCCTGTGGCTATGATGGAAAAACTGCTAGCTAATCCTTTTACAAGAGATGGAACAAAGCATCCTGATGAGCACTTAATATATGTGGATGAAGTTTGTGGATTATTTAAGCTTGCAGGTATACCCAATGATGTTGCTAAGAATAAGGTCTTCCCTTTATCTTTGAAGGGAGATGCATTGATATGGTATAGGCTATGTGATGATATGAGATTCTAGGACTATAAAAGATTGGAGTTGGAATTTCATCAAAAGTATTACCCTATGCATCTTGTTCATCGTGATCGCAATTACATATATAATTTCTGGCCTCGCGAAGGAGAAAGCATCACTCAAGCTTGGGGGAGGCTTAAATCAATGTTATATTCATTCCCCAATCATGAGCTCCCGAGAGAAATAATTATGCAAAGTTTTTATGCTCGGCTTTATAAAAACAATCGCAACATGCTCGATACTTCCTGTGATGGCTCTTTTATGATGAAGACTATTGAATTCAGATGGAATTTATTGGATAGAATTAAACGCAACTCTGAAGATTGGGACCTCGACGAAGGTAAGGAGTCAGGTATGACACCTAAGTTTGATTGTGTTAAATCTTTCATGGATACCGATATTTTCCGTAAGTTTAGCACTAAATATGGACTTGACTCTGAGATAGTAGCTTCTTTCTGTGAATCTTTTGCTACTTATGTTGATCTCCCTAAGGAGAAGTGGTTTAAATATCATCCTCCCATAGAAGTAAAAGTAGCTGCACCTATTAAAGTTGAAGAAAAGACTGTCACTTATAATGATCCTATTGTTCCTACTTCTTATGTTGGGAAACCACCTTTCCCTGTTAGAATAAAGGATCATGCTAAAGCTTCAACTGTTGTTCGTAAAAGCAATATTAGAACTTATACACCTCCTGAGCAAGTTAAAGTAGAACCTAATATTGCTATTGTTAAAGATCTCTTGTCTAATAATATTGATGGGCATGTTATTCAGTTCTAAGGTGAAACTGCTAGAATTGCTAAACCTTGTGCTAAAGATAAACATAGACCCGTGGTAGGCGTGCCTATTATTTCTGTTAAAATAGGGGATCATTGTTATCATGGCTGATGTGATATGGGTGCTAGTGCTAGTGTTATACCGCATAATTTATATGAAGAAATTAAGAATGAAATTGCACCTGCTGAGTTAGAAGATATTGATGTCACAATTAAACTTGCCAATAGAGATACTATTTCAGCAATGGGAATTGTTAGAGATGTTGAAGTCTTGTGTGGGAAAACTAAATATCCTGCTGATTTTCTTGTTCTTGGTTCCCCACAAGATACTGTCAATGCTACCATAGACTGCACAAAGAATGTTGTTACTGTTGGCTTGGATGATATGGTTCATGAGTTTAATTTCTCTAAATTTAGTAAATAACATCATGAGGAAGAATTACCTAGTAAGGATGAAATTATTGGTCTTGCTTCTATTGCCGTACCTCCTAGTGATCCTTTAGAACACTATTTGCTAGACCATGAAAATGATTCATAAATGAAAGAAGGGAAATAGATGAAGTATTCTTTAAACATGAACCTGTTCTGAAACACAACTTGCCTGTTGAAATCTTAGGGGATCCTCCTCCACCCAAGGGCGATCCCGTGTTCGAGCTTAAACTTTTTCCTAATAATCTTAAATATGCTTATCTTGATGAAAAGAAGATATATCCTATTATTATTAGTGCTAATCTTTCAGAGCATGAAGAAGAAAGATTATTGAAAACTCTGAAGAAGCATCATGCTGCTACTGGATATACTCTTGATGATCTTAAGGGCATTAGTCCCACTCTATGTCAACATAAAATAAATTTGGAAGCAGATGCGAAACCAGTTCGTGATCCTCAACGACGTCTGAATCCTAAAATGAAAGAAGTGGTAAGAAAAGAAATACTAAAGCTTCTGGAGGCAGGTATAATCTACCCCGTTGCTGATAGTGAGTGGGTAAGTCCTGTCCATTGTGTCCCTAAGAAGGGAGGTATTACTGTTGTTCCTAATGATAAAGATGAATTGATTCCACAAAGAATTATCACAGGTTATAGGATGGTAATTGATTTCCGCAAATTAAATAAAGCTACTAAGAAAGATCATTACCCCTTACCTTTTATTGATCGAATGCTAGAAAGATTATGCAAACACACACACTATTGCTTTCTAGATGGTTATTCTGGTTTCTCTCAAATACCCGTGTCGGCTAAAGATCAATCAAAGACTACTTTTACATGCCCTTTTGGTACTTTTGCTTATAGATGTATGCCTTTTGGGTTATGTAATTTACATGCCCTTTTGGTACTTTTTCTTATAGATGTATGCCTTTTGGTTTATGTAATGCACCTGCTACCTTTCAAAGATGCATGATGGCTATATTCTCTGACTTTTTGTGAAAAGATTTGTGAGGTTTTCAGGGATGACTTTTCCGTCTATGGTGCCTCTTTTGATGATTGCTTGAGCAATCTTGATCGAGTTTTGCAGAGATGTGAAGAAACTAATCTTGTCTTGAATTGGGAAAAGTGCCACTTTATGGTTAATGAAGGTATTGTCTTGGGGCACAAAGTTTCTGAAAGAGGTATTGAAGTTGATAAAGCCAAGGTTGATGCTATTGAAAAGATGCCATGTCCCAAGGACATCAAAGGTATAAGAAGTTTCCTTGGTCACGCCGGATTTTACAGGAGGTTCATTAAGGACTTCTCAAAAATTTCTCGGCCTCTGACTAATTTATTGCAAAAAGATATACCATTTGTCTTTTATGATGATTGTGTAGAAGCATTTGAAATACTTAAGAAAGCATTAGTCTCTGCACCTATTGTTCAGCCACCTTATTGGAATTTACCCTTTGAAATTATGTGTGATGCTAGTGATTATGCTATAGGTGTTGTTCTAGGGCAAAGAGTTGATAAGAAATTAAATGTTATTCATTATGCTAGTAAGACTCTAGACAATGCTCAAAGAAATTATGCTACTACTGAAAAAGAACTTTTAGCAGTTGTATTTGCTTGTGATAAGTTCAGATCTTATATTATTGATTCTAAAGTAACTATTCACACTGATCATGCTGCTATTAAATATCTTATGGAAAAGAAAGATGTTAAACCTAGACTTATTAGATGGGTTCTCTTGCTACAAGAATTTGATTTGAATATTGTTGATAGAAAGGGAGCTGAGAACCCCATTGCAGACAACTTGTCTAGGTTAGAAAATATTCTTGATGACCCACTACCTATAAATGATGACTTTCCTGATGAACAATTAAATGTTATAAGTACTTCCCGTAGTACTCCATGGTATGCTGATTATGCTAATTATATTGTTGCTAAGTTTATACCACCTAGCTTCACATACCAACAGAAAAAAAGTTCTTCTATGATTTGAGAGATTACTTTTGGGATGACCCACATCTTTATAAAGAAGGAGTAGATGGTGTTATTAGACGTTGTGTACCTAAGCATGAACATGAACAGATCCTACGCAAGTGTCATTCTGAGTCTTATGGAGTACACCACGCTGGAGATAGAACTGCACATAAGGTATTGCAATCTGGTTTTTATTGGCCTACTCTCTTCAAGGATGCCCGTAAGTTTGTCTTGTCTTGTCTTGTGATGAATGTCAAAGAATTGGTAATATTAGTAGACGTCAAGAAATGCCTATGAATTATTCTCTTGTTATTGAACCGTTTGATGTTTGGGGCTTTGATTATATGGGACCTTTTCCTGCCTCTAATGGATATACACATATTTTAGTTGTTGTTGATTACGTTACTAAGTGGGTAGAAGCTATTCCAACTAGTAGTGCTGATCATAACACTTCTATTAAAATGCTTAAAGAAGTTATTTTCCCGAGGTTCGGAGTCCCTAGATATTTAATGACTGATGGTGGTTCACACTTTATTCATGGTGCTTTCCGTAAAATGCTTGCTAAATATGATGTTAATCATAGAATTGCATCCCCGTATCACCCACAGTCCAGTGGTCAAGTAGAGTTGAGCAATAGAGAGCTCAAATTAATTTTGCAAAAGAATGTTAATAGGTCTAGAAAGAATTGGTCTAAGAAACTTGATGATGCATTATGGGCTTATAGAACTGCATACAAAAATCCTATGGGTATGTCCCCGTATAAAATGGTCTATGGAAAAGCATGTCACTTACCTCTCGAACTAGAACATAAGGCATATTGGATTATTAAAGAGCTCAACTATGATTTTAAACTTGCCGGTGAAAAGAGGTTATTTGATATTAGCTCACTTGATGAATGGAGAACCCAAGCATATGAAAATGCCAAGTTGTTTAAAGAAAAAGTTAAAAGATGGCATGACAAAAGGATACAAAAGCGTGAGTTTAATGTAGGTGATTATGTATTGCTAGACAACTCTCGTTTAAGATTTTTTGCAGGAAAACTTCTCTCTAAATGGGAAGGCCCCTACGTCATCGAAGAGGTCTATCGTTCCGGTGCCATAAAAATCAACAACTTCGAGGGCACGAACCCAAAGGTGGTAAACGGTCAAAGAATTAAACATTATATCTCAGGTAATCCATTAAATGTTGAAACCAATATTATTGAAACTGTAACCCCGGAGGAATACATAAGGGACACTTTCCGGAACGTTTCAGACTCCGAAAAGGAATAGGTGTGTGGTACGGTAAGTAAACCGACTCCAAAACAATTTTTAAGGCAATATTTCTCCGTTTTGGAATATTTAGAAAAATAGAAAAATAAGTATCAATACGGGAAGGACACGAGGGCCCCACGAGGGTGGTGGGCGCGCCCTACCCCCTGGGCGCGCCCCCTACCTCGTGAGTGCCTCGTGTGCTTTCCGGACTCCGTTTTCTTGCACGATACGTATTTTGGTCGGTAAAAATTCATTATATATTCTCCCGAAGGTTTTGACTCCCGTATCACGTAAACCTCCTCTATTCTTGTTTCGAGCTATTTTCTGTCAGGGTTTCTCAGGCTAGGCATCATGTCGTCTCCCTCCTCCAACAATGGTGACAACGATGCTTGGCTAATGAAGATAGATTTGAAGAGGGAAGAACCCACGAGGGTCAACAAGGATGAAAGGATCAAGAAGGCCACGGAGGATCAAGCTCCAGTAGCAAAAGACACCCTTCAAATTGATCATAACCTTCTTACCCCAACTGAGATCGAAGCTTTCAAGATGATTGAGTTAGCTCGGGTTCAAAACAAGTATCTCATACAAGAAAATATTTTGTTGAAGGAGCATATTGTTGCACTCAAGGGCATTATTCGCAAGCTAGAGGCCTCTTACGCTCGATGTGCGATTATCCATCACCGCCACCTTCTTCACCAACCAAGGAGACATAATCACATGGGTATGGGCACTCCCCTTGGCAACTGCCAAGCTTGGGGGACGTGCCCCGGTATCGTATCACCATCACTTTTACCTTTACCGTTTTTCTTAGTTCGATCCTTTTGATAGTATCTTGATCTAGTGGAATAAAGTTTATGGCATGATCTAGTTTTGAGTTTTGCTTTATGATCCCTCTATGTAATCGAGTCCGTGAGTTATATATAATAAAGATTAGGTTGAGTCAAGGGCTTGATTATTTTTCCATAATCTTGGGTGAATAAAAGAAAGAAGAAACGAATAAAAGAAACAAAAAGTTCATATTGATCTTATTGAGAGTAATGACTTCACATAGAAAGAGTATGATGATTAAAAGTTGTTGGGAGTTGGCAGATATAGCTTTGGTCATTGTTGCAATTAATAGGAAGTAATAAGGAAAGAGAGGTTTCACATATAGATATATTATCATTGACATCTTTTGTGATTGGGAGCACTCATTAAAATATGACATGCTAAAGAGTTGATGTTGGACAAGGAAGACAATGTAATGAGTTATGTCTTTCTTATATCTGAGATAAAGTATGTTGTCATGGTTCCCCTAACTTGTTGAGCTTGCCTTTTCCCCTCATGCTAGCCAAATTCTTAGCACCAAGTAGAAATACTACTTGTGCTTCCAAATATCCCTAAACTAGTTTTGCCATGAGAGTCCATCATATCTACCTATGGATTGAGTAAGATCCTTCAAGTAAGTTGTCATTGGTGCAAAGCAATAAAAATTGCTCTAAATATGTATGATTGATTGGTGTTGGAGAAATAAACTTTATATGATCTTGTGATGTGGAGGCAATAAAAGCAACAGACTGCATAATAAAGGTTCATATCACAAGGGGCAATATAAAGTGACGTTCTTTCGCATTGAGATTTTATACATCCAACCATAAAAGTGCATGGAAACCTCTGCTTCCCTCTGAGAAGGGCATATCCTTTATTATTATATTCTACCTTATGCAAGAGTCATGGTGATCTTCACCTTTTCTTTTTCATTTTGTCCTTTGGCAAGCTCAGCATGTTGGAAAGAACATGATATATATATATATATATATATATATATATATATATATATATATCTAATTGGATGTAGGGGAGCATGAACCATTATTGTTGACATTACCCTTGAGGTAAAAGGTTGTGGGGCAAAACTATAAGCCCCTATCTTTCTCTGTGTCCGACTAAAACTCTGTAACCACAAGTATCGCGTGAGTGTTAGCAATTATGGAGGACTAAATGATAGTTGAGTATGTGGACTTGCTTTTTAGCTCTAACATAGACTCTTTCTGATGTTATGATAAATTGCAATTGCCTCGACGATTGAGATTATAGTTTGTCGGAGCCCAATAAGGTTTATGATTAATACTTTTGCATTGTGAATAGATCATCACTTGAACATAAGTAATCATATGACAAAACCTATATATGTTGCTGTTATAAGAATAATCATGATGCCTTCATGTCGTATTTTATTTTTATCGACGCGTCTACCTTTAAACATGAGGACATATTTATTGTTATCAGCTTTTCGCTTGAGGACAAGCGAGGTCTATGCTTGGGGGAGTTGATATGTCCATTTTGCATCATGCTTTTATATCGATATTTATCGCATTATGGACTGCTATTTCACTTTATGTCACAATACTTATGGCTATTCTCTCTTATTTTACAAGGTTTACATAAAGAGGGAGAATGCCGGAAGCTGGAATTCTGGTCTGGCGAAGGAGCAAATATTAGAGACCTATTCTGCGCAACTCCAAAAGTCCTGAAACTCCACGGAACGTCTTAAAAGAAATAAAGAAAAATCCACACCAAAGATGAAGGCCAGGGGGCCCACACCCTGCTCACGAGGGTGGGGGGCGCCCCCCTACGGCGCGCCCCCTATCTCGTGGGCCCCCTAGTGGCTCTCTGATGCCCATCTTCTCCTATATGAGGTCTTTCGATGATAAAAAAATAAGGAGGAACTTTTTGGGACGAGACTCTGCCGCCACGAGGCAGAACCTTGACGGATCCAATCTAGAGCTCCGACAGAGTTGTTCTGCCGGGGATACTTCCCTCCCGGAGGGTGAAATCATCAACATCGTCATCACCAACGCTCCTCTCATTGGGAGAGGGCAATCTCCATCAACATGTTCACCAGCACCATCTCATCTCCAAACCCTAGTTCATCTCTTGTATCCAATTCTTGTCTCAAAGTCCGGGATTGGTGCTAGTAGGTTGCTAGTAGTGTTGATTACTCCTTGTAGTTGATGCTAGTTGGTTTAATTGGTGGAAGATCATATGTTCAGATCCTATATGCATATTATTACCCCTCTGATTATGAACATGAATATGCTTTGTGAGTAATTACGTTCGTTCCTGAGGACAAGGGAGAAGTCTTGCTATGAGTAGTCATGTGAATTTGGTATTCGTTTGATATTTTGATAAGATGTATGTTGGCTAGCCTCTAGTGGTGTTATGTGAACGTCGACTATGTAACACTTCACCATTATTTGGGCCTAGAGGAAGGCATTGGGAAGTAATAAGTAGATGATGGGTTGCTAGAGTGACAGAAGCTTAAACCCTAGTTTATGCGTTGCTTCGTAAGGGCCTGATTTGTATCCATATGTTTCATGCTATGGTTAGGTTTACCTTAATACTTTTGTTGTAGTTGCGGATGCTTGTAATAGAGGTTAATCATAAGTGGGATGGTTGTTCAAGTAAGAACAACACCCAAGCACCGGTCCACCCACATATCAAATTATCAAAGTATCAAATGCGAATCATATGAACGTGATGAAAACTAGCTTGACGATATTCCCATGTGTCCTCAGGAGCACTTTTCCTATTATAAGAGTTTGTCCGTCTTGTCCTTTGTTACAAAATGATTGGGCCACCTTGCTGCACTTTATTTACTTTTGTTACTTGTTGCTTGTTACAATTTATCCTATCACAAAACTACCTGTTACCACTTATTTCAGTACTTGCAGAGAATACCTTGCTGAAAACCACTTATCATTTCCTTCTGCTCCTCGTTGGGTTCGACACTCGTACTTATCGAAAGGACTACGATAGATTGCCTATACTTGTGGGTCATCAATCTCCCAAGTTTTGATATGCAAATTTATAATGATGATAGCATGCCTCCTACTTATGATAATTATTGTGATGATACATATGCTATAAAATGTAGTGATGATTATATTTATAAAACTTGTCATGATTATGATTACCCTTTTTTTGAACATCACTCTTTTAATGTGGAAACAATTTATAGTATTCAAGTCTCTTATGATACTCCCACTATTCCGATTGAGAAGAAATTTGCTTATGTGGAGCGTACTAAATTTTTTATGCTTGTAGATCATGAAAAGAATGCTTTAGGTTCTGGTTATATTGTTGGATTCATTCATTATGCTACTGGAAATTATTATGAGGGAGGAACATATGCTTGTAGGAATTGTAATAATATCAAGTTTCCTCACTATGTGCTTAAAGTTTTGAAGTTATGCTTGTCTTACCTTCCTATGCTAGTTGATTATTATTCCCATAAGTTGTTTGCTCACAAAATCCCTATGCATAGGAAGTGGGTTAGACTTAAATGTGCTAGTCATATTCTTCATGATGCTCTCTTTATGTTTCAATTCTTATCTTCTATATGAGCATCATTGAAATCATCATGCCTAGCTAGGGGCGTTAAACAATAGCGCTTGTTGGGAGGCAACCCAGTTTTATTTTTGTTCCTTGCTTTTTGCTCCTGTTTAGTAATAAATAATTAATATAGACTCTGTTTAGATGTGCTTTTATGTTTTAATTAGTGTTTGTGCCAAGTAGAACCTTTGGGAAGACTTGGGTGAAGTCTTTATGATCATGCTGTAAAAAACAGAAACTTTAGCGCTCACGAGAATTGCTGCCATTTTTATTTGGAGAGTGCTATTTAGTTAATTCTTTTTGAATATGATTAATAGATATATTCCTCAGGTACATCAATTTATTTGAGAATTTTATGAGTTCCAGAAGTATACGTTTGATCCAGATTACTACAGACTGTCTTGTTTTTAACAGATTCTGTTTTTCGTGTGTTGTTTGCTTATTTTGATGAATCTATGGCTAGTAAAAGAGTTTATAAACCATAGAGAAGTTGGAATACAGTAGGTTTAACACCAATATAAATAAAGAATGAGTTCATTACAGTACCTTGAAGTGGTGATTTATTTTCTTATACTAACGGAGCTTACGAGTTTTCTGTTAAGTTTTGTGTTGTGAAGTTTTCAAGTTTTGGGTAAGGATTCGATGGACTATGAATAAGGAGTGGAAAGAGACTAAGCTTGGGGATGCCCAAGGCACCACAAGGTAATATTCAAGGATAGCCAAGAGCCTATGCTTGGGGATGCCCCGGAAGGCATCCCCTCTTTCGTCTTCATTCATCGGTAACTTTACTTAGAGCTATATTTTTATGCGCCACATGATACGTGTTTTGCTTGGAGCGTCAATTTATTTTGTTAGGATTTGTTTGCTGTTATCTATAAAAAAAATTTGCATCTTTAATTTCAATAAAAGTGGCATTGATAGCCTTCACTATGCCTATGTTACAAGTATACATGTTGCTGTTTGAAAACAGAAAGTTTACCGCTATTGCAATAATTCCCTAGAAAAGTCAGAATGTGATAAAATTTTGAAACCTTTTCCATATTAAGCTCTGATAAATTTACTACAGTGGGAATTTTCTTTCATAATTTTTGGAGCTAGGGAAGTATGGATGTTGCTGCATTCTTTACAGACTGTCCTGTTTAGGCAGATTGCTGTTATGTTTGCATTGTTTGCATATGTTTTCTTCTTTAATGATTCTGTTTGAGGATAGGACTATTAAATATGCAGAGGCATTTAGTATGCAATGTTTTATAATAATTTTAGTGATTTTCTACAGTAGAGTATGATAAGGTTTTTGCAATGGTTTATACTAACTTATCTCACGAGTCCTTGTTGAGTTTTGTGTGGATGAAGCTTTTGAGATTTAGGGAGACCGTGATATGAGAGGAATTAAGGAGACACAAAAGCTCAAGCTTGGGGACGCCCAAGGCATCCCAAGATAATATTTCAAGAAGTCTCGAGCATCTAAGCTTGGGGATGCCCCGGTTGGCATCCCACCTTTCTTCTTCAACAACTATCGGTTAGTTTCGGTTGATCCTAAGTTTTTCCTTATTCACACAATATTTTCCATTCTTAGAATGTCATTTTATTTTGCTTTGCTTGCTGTTTGAATAAAATAAAAAGATCTGAAATTCTTAAATGTTAGAGAGTCTTCACATAGTTGCATAATTATTCGACTACTCATTGATCTTCACTTATATCTTTCGGAGTAGTTTGTCATCTGCTCAAGTGATTCACTTATATCTTTTAGAGCATGGTGGTAGTTTCATTTTGAATAAATAGATGAACTCTCATGATTCACTTATATTATTTTGAGAGTTTTATTTTGAATAGATAAACAACATGGTAATTTGCTTAAAATCCTAATACGCTAGGTATACAAGATTAGTAAAAAAATTCATTTAGATTATTGAATACTAAGAGAAGTTTGATGCTTGATGATTGTTTTGAGATATGGAGGTAATAATATCAAAGTCGTGCTAGTTGAGTAGTTGTGAAATTGAGAAATACTTGTGTTGAAGTTTGCAAGTCCCGTAGCATGCACGTATGGTAAATGTTATGTAACAAATTTGATACATGAGGTGTTATTTGATTGTCCTCCTTATGAGTGGCGGTCGGGGACGAGTGATGGTATTTTCCTACCAATCTATCCCCCTAGGAGCATGCGGTAGTGCCGAGGTTTTTGATGACTTGTAGATTTTTGCAATAAGTATGTGAGTTCTTTATGACTAATGTTGAGTCCATGGATTATACGCACTCTCACCCTTCCATCCTTGCTAGCCTCTTCGGTACCGTGCATTGCCCTTTCTCACATTGAGAGTTGGTGCAAACTTCGCCGGTGCATCCAAACCCCGTGATATGATACGCTCTGTCACACATAAACCTCCTTAGATCTTCCGCAAAACAGCCACCATACCTACATATTATGGCATTTCCATAGCCATTCCGTGATATATTGCCATGCAACTTTCCATCATTCCGTTCATCATGACACATTCATCATTGTCATATTGCTTAGCATGATCATGTAGTTGACATAGTATTTGTGGCAAAGCCACCGTTCATAATTCTTTCATGCGTGTCACTCTTGATTCATTGCATATCCTGGTACACCGCCGGAGGCATTCATATAGAGTCATCCTTGTTCTAGTATCGATTTGTAAATAAGTAGAAGTTTGATGATCATCATTATTAGAGCATTGTCCCAAGTGAGGAATACAGAAAAAAAGAAGAGAAAGTCCATAATAAAAAGAGAAGGCCCAAAAAAAGAGAAAGGCCATAAAAAAGAGAAGGCCCAAAAATGAGAGAAAAAGAGAGAAGGGACAATGTTACTATCCTTTTACCACACTTGTGCTTCAAAGTAGCACCATTATCTTCATAGTAGAGAGTCTCTCATGTTATCACTTTCATATACTAGTGGGAATTTTTAATTATAGAACTTGGCTTGTATATTCCAACAATGGGCCTCCTCAAGTGACCTAGGTCTTCGTGAGCAAGCAAGTTGGATGCACACCCACTAGTTTCTTTTGTTGAGCTTTCATACATTTATAGCTCTAGTGCATCCGTTGCATGGCAATCCCTACTCCTTTCATTAACATCAATCGGTGGGCATCTCCATAGCCCATTGATTAGCCTCGTTGATGTGAGACTTTCTCCTTTTTGTCTTCTCCACATAACCCCCTCATTATATTCTATTCCACCCATAGTGCTATATCCATGGCTCGCGCTCATGTATTGCGTGAAAGTTTATGAGTTTGATATTACTAAAGTATGAAACAATTGCTTGGCTTGTCATCGGGGTTGTGCATGATGAGAGCATTCTTGTGTGACGAAAATGAAACATGACTAAACTATATGATTTTGTAGGGATGAACTTTCTTTGGCCATGTTATTTTGAGAAGACATAATTGCTTAATTAGTATGCTTGAAGTATTATCATTTTTATGTCAATATGAACTTTTGTCTTGAATCTTATGGATCTGAATATTCATACCACAATTAAGAAGAATTACATTGAAATTATGCCAAGTAGCACTCCGCATCAAAAATTCTGTTTTTATCATTTACCTACTCGAGGACGAGCAGGAATTAAGCTTGGGGATGCTTGATACGTCTCCAACGTGTCTATAATTTTTGATTGCTCCATGCTATGTTATCTACTGTTTTGGGAAATATTGGGCTTTATAATCCACTTTTATATCATTTTTGGGACTAACCTATTAACCGGAGGCCCAGCCCAGATTTTCTGTTTTTTGCCTATTTCGGTGTTTCGAAGAAAAGGAATATCAAACGGAGTCAAACCGGAATGAAATCAACTGGAGAAGTTATTTTTGGAAGGAAAGCTACCGGAAAAGCTTGGAGTGCAAGTCAGGAAAGAAGGGAGGTGCCCACGAGGGTGGGGGGCGCGCCCACCCCCCTAGGGCGCGCCCCCTGCCGCGTGGCCCCCCCTTCGGTCCACCGACGTGCTTCTTTCACCCATTGTCAGTGTCAAAACCGGCGGATCTCGGGTAGGGGGTCCCGAACTATGCGTCTAGGACAGATGGTAACAGGAGGCAAGGGACACGAAGTTTACCCAGGTTCGGGCCCTCTCGATGGAGGTAAAACCCTACGTCCTGCTTGATTAATATTGATGATATGGGTAGTACAAGAGTAGATCTACGACGAGATCGGAGAGGCTAAACCCTAGAAGCTAGCCTATGGTATGATTGTTGTTTTTTCTATTGTCCTACGGACTAAAACCCTCCGATTTATATAGACACCGGAGAGGGTTAGGGTTACACAAAGTCGGTTAAAATGGTAGGAGATCTACATATCCGTATCGCCAAGCTTGCCTTCCACGCCAAGGAAAGTCCCTTCCGGACACGGGACGAAGTCTTCAATCTTGTATCTTCATAGTCCAGGAGTCCGGCTGAAGGTATAGTCCGGCCATTCGGACACCCCCTAATCCAGGACTCCCTCAGTAGCCCCTGAACCAGGCTTCAATGACGACGAGTCCGGCGCGCAGATTGTCTTCGACATTGCAAGGCGGGTTCCTCCTCCAAGTACTTCATAGAAAATTTTGAACACAAAGATAGTATCCCGCTCTGCAAAATAAGTTTCCACATATTGCCATAGAGAGAATAATATTTACACAAATCTAATCTACTGACGTATTCCGTAGTGTGACACACCATAGCCAAGCCTTTATCCGAGTCGTTTCATTATCCCACCTCAGCGCGTCATGCGAGGCAGTTTCCTTGGCACGTCTTGTTAAAGCAGAGATCGTGTCCCCTTATTCCGGATTCTCATCAATACGAGCATGGGTAACCCAACCGCGCCATTGATTACGGCGCTTGGAGATAAGCGAGTTTTACCAGGCTGGTGGGGACATGTAGTTGCGTCCACCCATATAAGGGGATAAAGATCCACATTTTCACCTACGCCTTCTTCGAGCTCCAGCGCCCAAGTCCGCACTCCCCATCTCAACCTTCTCCAGCCATGTCCGGAGCGGGAGGCAAGTGGATGGTCTCCTCCGTCACGGAGGGACACATCAAAAAGCTAAGGAAGGCCGGATACCTGTCTAGCGACATCGCGTACCGGCTTCCCGAAAAGGGGCAGCTCATCCCCACCCCTAGGCCCCATGAGAGGGTGGTGTTCCTCCCCCATTTCCTCTGCGGACTGGGCTTCCCTCTTCACCCATTTGTCCCGGGGCTCATGTTCTAATATGGCCTGGATTTCCACGATTTGGCCCTGAACTTTGTCCTCAACATCTCGGCGTTTATCGTCGTGTGCGAGGCTTTCCTCTGCATCCGCCCCCATTTCAGCCTATGGCTCAAGACTTTAAATGTCAAGCCGAAGGTGGTGCGCGGCAACCAGGCAGAGTGCGGAGGCGCCATGGTGGGCAAGATGCCCAATGTCTTATGGCTCGAGGGCTCCTTTGTGGAGACCCTGAAGGGGTGGCAATCGGGGTGGTTTTACATCACCGAGCCGTGCGACCCTGAATGGGTCGCAGCCCCCGAGTTTCGATTCGGACCCCCTACGCGGCTCACCTCCTGGAAGGAGACGGGCCTATCATGGGGTAAAAAAGGAGAGCTGACCGGACTCCAAACATGCGTCCAAATCCTGGTGGATAAGAATCTCGGACTTGTCAACGTAGTCCAGGTTATGCTCATCCGCCTGATCCTCCCGTGTCAACAACGGGCTTTCAACCTGTGGGAGTTCGACCCGGCGTGGCACCAAACTCGGAGCAGGCTCTTCGACACGACGTACAAAGATGCCTGGAAGGTGCTTTTCAAGGGCGCCCAGGTCCCCGCATCCGCTACCGAGGATCGCAGATTCAGTACGTAGCGTCACGCTCATGCGGTAAGCTGTTTTTTTTCCTTTTACAGGGTATCAATTTTTCATAATTTGACTCCATGCGGGATCTAAGCTCCCTTACCTTTGACAGTATTGGCAGGAGACGTCCGGACAGATCAACTGTCCGGCTCCTTTGCCCTAAGGCCTAGTGGACGCTCGTTTGGCGAAGCTACTGGTTCCGGCACCCCATGTGGTGCCGGAGAAGAGGGCCAAGAAGAAGGCCACGGGGACTCGAAAGAGTGCCCGGCGCCTGGAGGTGTTGGATCCCTCATCCGACGACTCCAAGACGCACTCCTCCCATGAAGACGAGGAGGAAGAAGAGAACCCTCCCCCTCCAGCGGGGGAAGGGAAGAAAAGGAAGGCCGCCCCAACTGGGGAGGCCGAAGGGTCCAAGAAGGGGAAAACCCTTCCTCCGGACTACTCCACCGACGCCGACGACGGCGGAGAGGAGTGGCCGCCCAGGGCCAAGCCCCTGGCCAAATCGTAAGTATCCGGATACCAGAGTAATTCATAGTATTCGTTTGTTGCACAACTTTCCCTTATGTCGAATATGTTTATGCAGCCCACCCAAAGACCGGCTCGACGCATCATCGAGCGGCTCACTGGACTCGTCGGATGTGAACTCGCTTCGGACGGCTTCCTCCCCCCACCCTACGGACGACACCGAAGTGTTGTCCCAATAGGTTCCAAGCCGGGAGGAGGTGGTCCTAGAGGCGCCGCGAGGCAACCTCCCGGACTCCAGGAGTAAAGGGGATGAAACCCTCCAGGGCTCCAAGTTCGGCCCTAGGCCGGACACCGCTCCGGAACCTTCAAAGGTTCCAGAGTCCGGCGGGGGACCTCCTTCCAAGAGGAGCAAGCCCACCGTGCCGGTGACCTCCATCCAACCGGAGGCGCGGGACAATCTGTTGGAGGCGCTCCAAGGCGCCTCCATCGACGAGGAGCATCGCACCATTATGAGTGCGGTGGTCCAGAAGGTTCAGTCCGCCAAGAGCGGACTAACTGAAGCTTGTACTAGCCTTTAACAGGCTTTGAGGTAAGTAAATAATGTGTAAATAATATTACCGCATAGACAGTAGCCCCTGATGCTCTGTTTGGCGTTTGGGAAGAAAAGCCGAATAGAGGATCAAATAAAATTCACAGGAGTCTAACAAAAAGGAGTCAATATGCGTATGCAGGCTTCTCTGCTTGCGTCTGCCGCACTAACTACGGAAGTGGACATGCTAAAGCAGAACCTTGAGCGGTCCGAGCAAGAGCTCGGGCGTGCCAAGAAGCAGCTCAAGGACAATGAAGGTAAGAAATACCTTGTTTAAATATATATAAAAAGGTGCAATTGCAAAAAATGACAGGATTATCGTGGCTATTGTAGGGGCCACGTCTGAGGTGGCGACCCTTAAGCAAGCGCTGGTCGAGGCCGAGAAGAGGGCGGCCATGGAGCGCACCGAGTGGGTGAAGTACGAGGCCCAGGTTGGCAAGGTGCAGGAAGAGCTCCAGGTTCTCATGAAAAAACATGAGAGTTTGGAGCTTGACTCAAAAACGCGAGCGTCCGAGCTCGCGGCGGCTATTGAAAATGCCAAGTCCGCCAAGGCCGAATCCCAGAAGACCCACCAGGAGTTGGATGAGGTGAAGAAGATAGCGGCGGGTAAGGCATTCTTTATGCAAAGCAAACACATAAACGTGAGTTACTTGTTACTTACCCGAATCCAGAGCTCTCCAGGAGCGTTCGCAGATCTTCCCCGGAGTGTGTCTGATGCCACCGCATTCTATCGAGCCGAGGAGGGCAGCTCGACAGAGAAGGTGTTCTGGTCTCAGTATGCTGAGGCCGGACACCCCGTGCCCCTGAGTGACCAGCTGAAGCAACTGGTCGAGCTCCACAAGGCGGCCGAACAGGCCATGAAGGGCCTCATAGTTCGGCTGTGGCCTGGAGAGGCTCTGCCTGGGAGCTATTTCGGGCTGGTGCGGCGGCTTGTGGAGGACTGTCCAAGGCTTGAAATCATCAAGCGCTCCATCTGCATTGAAGGTGCCCGTAGGGCCCTTGCCCGTGCGAAAGGACGGCCCACCACTAGGGAAAGAGCATCGCAATCCCGACAATTATTATAAGGATGTTCTGAAGGGTGCCTGCCTTGTGGCGGATGAATGTTCTAGGGATGTAATTTTGAGTGAAACTTTCTTGTTTTGTCCTGTGCGCTGAAAATTTGTTCATATGCGCTAAGCAATTCTGTTGGAATTTAAAATATTACCTTCTGTGCGGCTGTTTATCAATAGAGATGGCGAGTCGTCGGCTTCTACCCCCATGCCGCTAGTGCTGGGCTGTTCGGGGATAAGCCGGAGCACTCTTTTTCCCATGTTTGGGTCCTTCGAGGGAGGCGCTCAGCCCAAAGAACAAGGCAATCGGACTATAATGCGTGAACACTCTCACTTAGCCATAGAATTCTATAATTTTAAATTTCGGCGAAGCCCCTGGTATTCAGAAGACCGAGTTCGGGGCGCTATCCACGCCTTGGCCGGACAAAGCCGACTCCTTGCTCTAAGCGGCATAAGTCTTTAGGGACTCGAAAAACCTCTCGAACAGCGACCAGCGCTGGCTTCATCATGACAGTCAGTTTTAGCTTTCTCCACTGAGGTGCTCGACCCAGCTCAATTGGGGCACAATCGCAGTGGTTCTCCTAGTGCTACCTTAGCCGATATAGCGGAATGTAAGGCACCAAAACATAGGAGCCGGGCAAACCCAACTATTGACCCAAGACATGATTCGGAGCCGATGCATATAATGCTATAGGTTCGGGGTGCCGCACTTGTTAAAGTGTTCGGACTTCTCACACCATAATGAGGGGTACTAAAGCCCCTGGCATATTTTGGCCGTACCAAAGTGTACGGGTGCAACATGTCGTTAAGGAACATATATAAAAAAAGAGTAGTGCGAAAATAGACAAAAGATATGCATTGTTTATTAAAAAGGGCTGCGATCAAAGCAAAACGATACAAATAATGCGATAAGCAAAAGGTTGGACTATTTAACATGTCTGTTCCAGGGGCAGGCTGCGGAATGGTATGCGAAACAGGTATACTGCTCGTGATAGAGACCACATGGGAGTTCCGTAATGTGGCGTGGCTTTTCTGCTTCCCTGGTTCTTGCATCGTTTGTGCGGCAATTGAACTGCCGAACAGGCCTTTCGAAGAATGGAGTCCTGAAAGTAAGAGAAAATTCAAAAATCGGCAGCCCCTGGTGCGGTTTGAGCCGTGTTTCGGGCGTGCCGTGATGGTGCCCCTCCCCCTGTACCCATGGTATTTCTAGAGCATAGTTATGTATGCGAAGCACTGGTGTCGCCTTTTTGCGAGGGCTGGGGTTGGGGCCGCATTGCTACGCCTGCTCGGATCATGCCAGGCGGTCTTGTTGTAGGTTACTCTGGGCGTGCTTGACTGGCCGGACTGGAGAACTGCCTGGAGAGGCTGCTTTGTACTTCTGTTGCAAGGGCCGCCATGTGCTCCTCCGTTCGGAGGGAGTGTTCGGTGTTTCCATTGACCGTAATTACTCCTCAAGGGCCTGGCATTTTGAGCTTAAGGTATGTGTAGTGCGGTACCGCATTGAACTTGGCGAATGCGGTTCGCCCGAGCAGTGCGTGATAGCCACTGCGGAATGGGACTATGTCGAAGATTAACTCCTCGCTTTGGAAATTATCCGGAGATCCGAAGACCACTTCAAGTGTGACTGAGCCTGTACAGTTGGCCTCTACACCTGGTATTACGCCTTTAAAGGTCGTTTTGGTGGGCTTAATCCTCGAGGGATCTATGCCCATTTTCCGCACTGTATCCTGGTAAAGCAGGTTCAGGCTGCTGCCGGCGTCCATAAGGACTCTAGTGAGATGAAATCCATGAATAATTGGGTCTAGAACCAATGCGGAAAATCTGCCATGACGGATGCTAGTGGGATGGTCCCTTCGATCAAAGGTGATCGGGCAGGAGGACCATGGGTTGAACTTTGGGGCGACTGGCTCTATCGCGTATACGTCCCTTAACGCGCGCTTCCGCTCCCTTTTGGGGACGTGGGTTGCGTATATCATGTTCACCGTCCGCACTTGTGGGGGAAATCCCTTCTGTCCACTGTTGTTCGGCGGCCGGGGCTCCTTGTCATCGTTGCTATGCAGCCCCTTGTCTTCATTTTCGGCATTTAACTTGCCTACCTGCTTGAACACCCAACAATCCCTGTTGGTGTGATTGGCCGGCTTTTCAGGGGTGCCATGTATCTGGCACAAGCGGTCGAGTATTCGGTCCAAACTGGACGGGCCCCTAGGATTCATTTTGAATGGCTTTTTCCGCTGACCGGATTTAGAGCCTCTGAATCCAGCATTAACTGCCGTATCCTCAGCATTGTCGCCGTTAATGCAGCGCTTCTGCTTGTTGCGACGCGACCTGCCACTACTGTCCCTGGTATCCGAATTACCATGGTTCTTGGTCATATTGTTGCTACGAGCAAGCCAACTGTCTTCTCTCGCGCAAAAGCGGGTCATGAGTGTCGTGAGTGCTGCCATAGACTTCGGCTTTTCCTGTCCAAGGTGCCGGGCAAGCCACTCGTCACGGATATTGTGCTTGAAGGCTGCTAGGGCCTCGGCGTCCGGACAGTTGACTATTTGATTTTTCTTTGTTAGGAACCATGTCCAGAATTGCCTGGCCGATTCATCTGGCTGCTGAATTACATGACTTAGGTCATCGGCATCTGGGGGTCGCACATAAGTGCCCTGGAAATTGTCGAGGAACGCGGCTTCCAAGTCCTCCCAACAACTGATTGATCCTGTTGGCAAGCTTTTAAGCCAATGCCGAGCTGGTCCTTTAAGCTTGAGTGGGAGGTATTTGATGGCGTGGAAATCATCGCCGCGGGCCATGTGGATATGAAGGAGATAATCCTCGATCCATACCGCAGGATTTGTTGTGCCGTCATATGATTCGATGTTTACGGGTTTGAAACCCTCGGGGATTTGATGATCCATTACTTCATCTATGAAGCATAGTGGGTGTGCGGCGCCTCTGTACTGGGCTATGTCACGACGTAGCTCCAATGAGTTTTGTCTACTGTGTTCGGCCCTGCCGAATTTGTGGCCGGCGTGACGGTTACTGTCTCGAGTCGTGGGGCGCCCACACGATCCGTAGCTCGATCTTGTTTGCCTTGCCTTGTCCTCCAACATATCTCGCAAGTCCGGTGCATTTTCCCGTGCCTTGGTACGGGGTGCGGCTTGAGTGGAGGGCCGAGAGGCCTCTCTGTCGCGGCCACGAGGTGGGCGATCTGCCGATCGAGTGCAGGTGATGTAGGTTTAAGTGCTTCCTCCTCTAATCAGGGTAGCAACCTGCGCTTTGGGTAGCTCTTGGAGGGGCGTTCGAGTTTATGCTGTTCGGCCGCAAGGACTTCAGTCCATCTGTCGACTAACAAATCTTGATCAGCTCTAAGCTGTTGCTGTTTTTTCTTAAGGCTTCTTGCCGTGGACATAAGCCTGCATTGAAAACGCTCTTGCTCGACGGGATCCTCTGGCACGACGAATTCGTCGTCGTCGAGGCTTGCCTCATCTTCGGAGGGAGGCATATGATTATCGTCCTCGACCTCTCTGTCTGCCGCTCTCTCATGGGGGATGGTTTCTCCACCCTCCTATGCTAAATCTTGCTGGAGGGGGTTTTCTTCAGCACTCTCCGGAGTATTATTATCTTCCGTGCTGGAATCACCATATTTGTTTTGGCGGGATTTTGAGCAGTGCCGCTGACGCCGGCGCTTAGGCTGTTTCTTGGAGGGGTCATCCTCCGCTGTTCCATCGCCATCTCCTTCTTTTGGGGTGTCCACCATGTATATGTCATATGACGAGGTGGCTTTCCAGGGCCCAGTAGGCGTTGGTTCTTCATCGTCTCCATCATCGGCGTCCATACCGTCGATGTCTTCGGAGTCGAAGTCGAGCATCTCTGTTAAATCGTCGACAGTGGCTACAAAGTGGGTGGTGGGTGGGCTTTGAATTTCTTCATCGTCCGTATCCCAACCTTGTTGACCGTAGTCTGGCCAGGGCTCTCCTGATAAAGAGAGAGACTTCAGTGTCTTCCGAATATCGCCGAAAGGCGAGTGCTTAAAGATGTCCGTGGTAGTAAACTCCATGATCGGCGCCCAATCGGATTTGATCGGTAGGGGCGCGGAGGGTTCGGAGTCCGGAGAGGAGTCCGGCTCCTTGGAGTCACGAGTCTCGCAGAGTGCGGGGCTGGTGTTCAGCTCGATCGCCATTGGGATCGCAGCCCCCGGGGCAGCGTCCAACCACCCATCCTCGATCGGCGCAGTTGGCTCCGAATTAAGGGTCGAAGCTGATGCGGGTGCGGCCTCCAGGGCATTGTTCGGCGGCAGAGCTAGATCATGCTCGTCATGACAGTGCAGCGCGCTTGGCCGTGGCTCGAATTCGTCGAAGATCAAGTCCCTGCGGATGTCAGCCGTGTAGTTTAAGCTTCCAAATCTGACCTGACGGCCAGGGGCATAGCTTTCGATCTGCTCTAGATAGCCAAGTGAATTGGCCCGCAGTGCGAAGCCGCCGAAGACGAAGATCTGTCCGGGGAGGAAGGTCTCACCCTGGACTGCATCGCTATTGATGATCGTAGGAGCCATCGGGCCTGACGGCAACGACACACAGGAACTCTCAATGAAAGCACCAATGTTGGTGTCAAAACCTGCGGATCTCGGGTAGGGGGTCCCGAACTATACGTCTAGGCTGGATGGTAACAGGAGGCAAGGGACACGAAGTTTACCCAGGTTCGGGCCCTCTCGATGGAGGTAAAACCCTACGTCCTGCTTGATTAATATTGATGATATGGGTAGTACAAGAGTAGATCTACCACGAGATCGGAGAGGGTAAACCCTAGAAGCTAGCCTATGGTATGATTGTTGTTTTTTCTGTTGTCCTACGGACTAAAACCCTCCGGTTTATATAGACACCGGAGAGGGTTAGGGTTACACATAGTCGGTTACAATGGTAGGAGATCTACATATCCGTATCGCCAAGCTTGCCTTCCACGCCAAGGAAAGTCCCTTCCAGACACGGGACAAAGTCTTCAATCTTGTATCTTCATAGTCCAGGAGTCCGGCTGAAGGTATAGTCCGGCCATCCGGACACCCCCTAATCCAGGACTCCCTCACCCATATATACCTACGTACCCTAAAAACATCCGTGAGCACAATAGATCGGGAGTTCCGCCGCCAGAAGCCTTCGTGGCCACCGAAAGCCAATCTAGACCCGTTCTAGCACCCTGCCGGAGGGGGCAATCCTTCTCCTATGGCCATCTTCATCATCTCGGTGCTCTTCATGATGAGGAGGGAGTAGTTCTCCCTCGGGGCCGAGGGTATGTACCAGTAGCTATGTGTTTGATCTCTCTCTCTCTCTCTCTCGTGTTCTTGAGATGATACGATCTTGATGTATCGCGAGCTTTGCTATTATAGTTGGATCCTATGATGCTTCTTCCCCATATACTCTCTTGTAATGAATTGAGTTTCCCCTTTGAATTTATCTTATCGGATTGAGTCTTTAAAGGTTGGAGAACACTTGATGTATGTCTTGCCGTGCGTATCTGTGGTGACAATGGGATACCATGTGATTTACTTGATGTATGTTTTGGTGATCAACTTGCGGGTTCCGCCCATGAACCTATGCATAGGGGTTGGCACACGTTTTTTGTCGTGATTCTCCGGTAGAACTTTGGGGCACTCTTTGAGGTCCTTTGTGTTGGTTGAATAGATGAATCTGAGATTGTGTGATGCATATCGTATAATCATACTCACGGATACTTGAGGTGACATTGGAGTATCTAGGTGACATTAGGGTTTTGATTGATTTGTGTCTTAAGGTGTTATTCTAGTACGAACTCTAGGGCTGTTTGTGACACTTATAGGAATAGCGAAAGATTGATTGGAAAGAATAACTTTGAGGTGGTTTCGTACCCTACCATGATCTCTTTGTTTGTTCTCCGCTATTATGACTTTGGAGTGACTCTTTGTTGCATGTTAAGGGATAGTTATATGATCCAATTATGTTATTATTGTTGAGAGGACTTGCACTAGTGAAAGTATGAACCCTAGGCCTTGTTTCCTAGCATTGCAATACCGTTTACGCTCACTTTTATCATTTGTTACCTTGCTTTTTTTATATTTTCAGATTACAAAAACTATTATCTACCATACATATAGCACTTGTATCACCATCTCTTCGCCAAACTAGTGCACCTATACAATTTACCATTGTATTGGGTGTGTTGGGGACACAAGAGACTCTTTGTTATTTGGTTGCAGGGTTGCTTGAGAGAGACCATCTTCATCCTACGCTTCCTACGGATTGATAAACCTTAGGTCATCCACTTGAGGAAAATTTGCTACTGTCCTACAAACCTCTGCACTTGGAGCCCAACAACGTCTACAAGAAGAAGGTTGTGTAGTAGACATCACCAGCCAGCCAGCGTGGCGCTACACGCCTCTTCAGTTCAGATGCGCGTCCAAGCTAGGTGAGGCGGCGACAGCTGGGATGAGCTTCCTTGACATCCCCGATAAAGCAAGAAGGGCACGTCGGCAGCGCACTAAATGCGTTTGTCCAATGGTGCGAGGAGATAGACTCAATCACTGTATAGCTTTGCACCTCCTATATGCCACTCTGGCGGCCCCTTCGACTATAAAAGGAGACCCGTAGTGTACTGAGAGAGGATTCATATTTTTTGGACCCTGCACACTTTGTAGCTAGTCCAAGAACATCGGATAAACATAAACCAGCAGGAGTAGGGTATTACACATCACTTGCGGCCCGATCCTGGATAATCCCCCTATGTTAATCTCTCAATCCCGCTCTTTCCACAGCCCCGCGCCCGCCAACCATAGCAAAAGGGATTCCTCGTTATCCCATAGGTGCCGTTTCCCTCGACTCTTTCATGGTTTTGGAACAAGCTGTGGAAATATGGTTTTGGAGCCGACACATCGACTCTTTCATGTGGATGGCTCGAAGGGAGAAGGCGACGTCGATCAGCTGCCCTCTGGTGCCATCCGCAGCTTTGACAGCCATCCGTGTGGCCCTGAAAAGCTAATTCATGCAAAATTTAGGCTAATTTCATTTATATAAGTCCGCCCTCCTCGAAAGATCTCTTTCCTAGTATGGGAAACCTGCACGCAATGGGACCCTTCCCCTATTGGCAACACCCTTGCTCTGTTTCGAGTCCGCTCAACAGTTCAAGCGGCCGCGTTGAGAATGGCAAGGTGGCCTACCCGCTACCAGCAGCGCTCTTGTCCTGTTTCGAGTCCGCTCGATAGTTCAAGCGGGCACGCTGGGAGTGGGAGGTGGAGCCAGAGCCGAGCCCTCCCGGCAGGGTGCTTGATACTCTAAGACGGCAAGGTCGGCGCGACGCCTCAAAGCGTAGGGTGCAAGCGAAGAAAGATCTCCAGGAAGATATGATGCTGTAAAAGTAGCAGCGGGTAATCATCAAGCAATCGCGGCATTCACTTAGAAACTTGTCTTGACTTTGAGTTCGAGCCTCCAGGAGCGTTCGCCTATCTCCCGCAGTGTACTGGATGCACTACAAAAAAAATACACTTCCGTGATGATACATGTTTGTCACAGTAGGTCACGTTTTTTGTCATGCATGTACATCCATGACAAATTTTATGACAGAATCAAGATAGTCATACCTGTGCTGTCGTAGAAGTGTTCCATGACATTGCCAAAATTATCATCACGGAAGGTGTCCACTTCCATGACGATAAATCGCGCGTCACAAAAGTGCTTTCGTCAAGGGTGAACGACACGTGGCATCCACCGTAACGGAACGCCCTTAAGCTATCGGGTCGGGTTTTGGATCCGATAACCCGTTAACAGCCCCGACCAATGGGGATTTTCCATGTGTAAAATCATCATTGGCTGGAGGAAACACGTGTCGGCTCACCGTTGGGACAGATGTCATCCGCTCATTGGACCGAAGGCGCCTATGACACGGCGACACGTGCCACGGCCCAATAGAGGCCCATTCCTGTGAAAAGGCCGGCCCGTTTGACTTGGTCAAAAGGTGGCAGGCCGGCCCACGGAAAGCCTGTTAACAGCCTGTTCGCATATAGCCCATTTATAGCCCGCTAACCCAGGGCCCGTTACACCCTATCTGAATTAGGCCCAATAGTGTCATCTGGGCCGTCCAATTTGATTTAGCCCGTTTTAACTTCCGGCCCATGTGTGGCCCATGACTTCTTTCGGCACACATGAGGACCTTTGTAACTCTTGGCCCATTAACGGCCCGTGGTGAAACTGGCCCGTAATGAACAGTGTATCACTTTATACCCATTAACGGCCCGTTATTCCATTGGGCTATTTCCAGTCCAAGTTATCTTTCGGCCTTCTCAGGGCCCATTGATTCTTGGGCTCATTTGCAGCATTCAGTTACATACGGCCTGTTACTGTCATTTTCTGCTTGTGGGCCAAATTCAGCCCGTCGTTACAGTCGGCCCGTTTGCGGACCGTTAATACGTTGGGCCATTTTCATGTCAAAAAAACCCGTTGGGCTATTTTCATAGAGTTATCAAATATAGCCTATTAATGGCCCGTTATGGTCCACGAATAGTACGACCCATGATTGGCGAAATGATGATACGCCCCGTAGAAGGCCCATGGATCCTACGGCCCGTATGAGGCCCATGGATAGTACAGCCCGTAGAAGGCCCATGGACCCTATGGCCCGTAGAAGGCCCATGGACCCTATGGCCCGTAGAAGGCCCATGGACCCTACGACCCGTAGAAGGCCCATGGACCCTAAGGCCCGTATAGAAGGCCGATGGATCCTACGGCCGGACGAAGGCCCATGGATCATACGGCCTGCAGGAGGCCCATGGTTACAACAGTCTATGTGTTGCCATGATTATTTTGGCCTAGTTACCAAAATAGGCTATTGTGGCCACTAGGAAAAAACAGAAAAAGAACTGCAGTGACCACAAGCAAACAACTAAACAAGACAATAAGGAAATAAATAAGCAAGCAATTAACGCTAGCCTATTACCGCTATTACACATATTACATCCACTGGGCATCAAAGTTCGCCACCAGTGCAAATATAGGGAACAAAGCAGCACATTACATACACTGGCCGTCAAAACTGGCCACTAGTACAAATAAACGCGACAGCAAAACAAGATCATAACTGAAACAACTTCAGAAGAGCTCAAGAAACGTTATCCTGGGTATCCACCATGCTGGCAATAAGCTTAGCAAGCTGATTAGCTTTGTCCCGTTTCTCGCTAAAATCCTCCAACGCTTGCTGTTGCACCAAAAAGTATGCATCTGAATGCTCCAGGGACTTCCGCAGTCCTTCCGCTTCTTGTCGCAGCACAGCTGATCGATGTCTTTCAGCTTGTAGTTGAGACTCAAGAAACCGAACTGATTCAGACAGTGAGTTTGAATAGCTTGTGCAAGCGGTAGTGGCCAGTAACTCGAACACTAAACCAAGACAGGACTTTGGGGTTGTCTCGCTGTCTTCAAGATAGTCTTCCTTAGCTGTTTTATCAGCTTTGTTGGAGACCAACAAGGATGTGTCACTATCCTGAACCTTATCTGCATTACTTCCTTTACCATTGCTTAATAAGGCACTCTTCCCCAATATTCTGTCAGCATTCTAAAAGAAGAAACAAGCAGACACATAACAAGTTTAGCATGTACTAGTATATGAAACTCATTTCGGTGAACCAGTTCAGTAGTAAGGTGGACATGATTAAACTACCAAGTCTTCTATTGCCAAGTACTAGTACATAATAAAAGCATCAAACAAACATATATCTATGTCCTATGGTCACTGCATTGTCTTGCCAAATCAAAATAGAGACACGGTTCAAATCATATCAGTTCAAGACAAAGCAGCAGTGAAAGAATACAAAGCGTGGGAAACTACACGCACAACAAGATTTCAGATGGGTACCACGGGTCTACATGTACAACAACACTACTGGCTCTGTTGTGATGCTAGTAATGTGCATGATATGAAAGTCAACTATATACACAATTGAAATTGAAATCAACAGAGCTATTGATAAGAGAAACCTGTTAAAGAAACATGCGTGAACATACCTGCTGTGCCATTGGAGTTTCGATTGGATCCTTCAATTTAAAAATAAGTTTGTATGAGTAAATACAGTGATACAAGAGCAAAGCAATCATAGTTAAAAAAGGCGCGCCTAAGCGAGCGCTTAAGCGCGCCTAGGCTCTAGGCGTTGGCAAAACGCATTGCGCATAACTACGCATAATCTGTGCATAACTGCGCATAAGCATGCGCTTTGGTCAGTAAAGCGCAAGGCGGTGGCAAAACGCACAATTAACGCCTAGCGCTTTTTTGAACTATGATAGCAATGGAATCTTAAATTAGAACAGTTGTTCTTCAGGTTTAGGCACTTGTTCTACATGAACAGAGTATAGTAAGATGCAAGAATATAATACTTAAAAATAGAAAATGAGCTCATAGACCTTACCACATTCTTGGTTCGGGACCAGTACAGAACAAGGCGTTCCCAGTCATCGTCCAGTAAATGTGTCTCAGGAGAACGTAAGGGAATTTGATGAGTTTCTTTGCCGGTGAAGTACGTTTTCTTCAGGTAATTCCGATACTGCCACCAAGCATTCTTGAAGATAGCAGAGGTATTAGCACAGGTTACCTCATCCCGAGTTTCCAAATCGGTCCTTCTCTATAGAGAAAAATGGGAAAATTTGCTGTATTATAACCATCATGGAGGTAGGATGTATGGGACGAAGCAAAGTAATTGCCATGAATAACATTACTTACACATAACTCCTGGACAAACACCTGCAACTGGCATTTTCCTTCATCTTCAGTATAATATTTCCAAGATGGGAAGATACGCACATACGATTTAACAACATCAAATGCGATAGATGCTAAACTACGACTAGCTGGTTGTGCTTCCTCCACAGGAATAGGCGTACTAACTGGTGGAGTTGGGGTTCGCCGTGATAGTACTGGCCCTTTGGGCACTGGAGCTGCCTTACTAACTGCTCTTGTTTGGGAGCTCTGTGGTGGAGATGGTGCTGTGTCAACAGGAACTGGGTTACTATCGACTGGGGTTGGGGTTAGATTGGGTGAAGCTGGTTCTCTGTCCATCGCAGTAGGGGTACAATCTGCGAGAGTTTGGGTTATGTGTGGTAGGGCTGGTTCTTGTGCATGTACAACCGGGGTGCTATCTCCACCAAGAGGTAGCACTGTTTTATTTGAAGACCGTGTTTTTAGTCCGCTAGATACTGACATCACCCACTTCAATTCAAATGGCTGATAAACAGGAAACATAGTTGAATGTACAGACATTGTATGAGAGACAGATGCAATAGATAGTGTGGAAAAAAGAGGGCATGAAATAGTTGACATGTATATTGTTTAACTAAAAATGGATAGCATGACATAATTTCACATATATGATGTCTATCTAAACTGGATAGCATAGCATAACATAATTCAAAGATATGATGAATAACTAAACAGGATCGCATGACATAATTCACCTACATGTTATCTAAGTAATCAGGATCGCATCATTTAATTCACATATGTGATTTATATGCTAAACAGAGGGCATTCGATATGATGTCTGAACTAAGAACATGGTGTTGAATATTGTGTATATGATGTCTAAACTATGCAATGCAAGACACCGTATGCATGATATGAGCAGTATAACCGTGCCAAGTTAGAGCATACACCTCAGTGGGGGAATAGGTACTGGCCATCTGTCTCTGAATCCATCTCTGAGGAGCTATCGGGACCCAACAAGAGATCTGCTTCGACAGGTAGCACTGTCTGCTCTGAAGGCCTTGTTTTCACTCCAGATTTTTCCATCTCCCACCCAAATGGCTGATTCACAGGAAGAGTAGTTTAATGTACAAACATTGTCGACAAATGGAAATGTAATGAAGAAAAGGATGGGCAAGATATCATTCAAATATATGATGCCTGGTTAAACAGGATGGCATTGCACATTTCACATATATTATGGCTGGCTAAAAGACACGAGACTGCATAATTCCCATATATGATATAGAAACTAAACAGGTGGCATTACAGAACATGTCTAAACTAAGCAGATGACATATATGATGTCAAAAGTAGGCACTGCAAGGCAACATATGCATGATATGACTAACATCATCATGCCAAGGTAGAGCAAACACCTTGGGGGTAGATAGGAGTGGTCAGCGGCGTCTGAATCCGCCTCAGAACAGATATCTTCCTATGGATTACAGTCTGGAGAGGGGTGGGGAGGGTTTGCCATTGAACCCACCATGGAGCGATGTCTACATGACATTGTATTGCCGCGCAAAACTCTTCTCTTTTTATCTACATGTTCAGCATGACTGTGTACAATATCTGACATGCATACGAAAAAATATGGTGAGATTATGTAAGGAGAGCATGCAGAAATTTAGAGTGATGGCAAGAACCAGTGGATCGATGTTTTTCCGTTGAACAAAAATAGCCCTAATGGATCGACATGAATGTATAGTAATAAGTGATGCAACAAGTGTACAACCTCTTTGCCGTAGCCGCGTCGACCTCAACATCATTGGGTTGGTCGCTGAAGCAGTTGAGGCAGAGGTGGCTGTCGGAGGTGTGGAGGAAGATCTGAGGAATCTGTAGACGGTGTCCAGGGCACTGCTCTATTGTGATGGATCGTTCTTTCGTTGGAGCAGCTCCGGTGAGCCGTAATATGTCAAGGCTAAAGCAGCACAAGACGGACATCGTCAATCTCAAGTGGGATTCTAATAGCATCTCCAATAGATGATGTAAAATGGATGTAAAATTAACATCACCAAAAACCACCTGACTACAATAGATGAGGTAAAAACTGTTGACTCTGAACTTAACTGTCAAACTGAAATTTATTGTGGAATCTGAATGCCACTGTCGAAACTGAACACAATGGTAGCAGAGAGGCACTTGACATGTAGTTTAGGGAGGGCCTGCAGTTCATCTTCAACCTGCACCCCCCTGAGCCGCCAGCCACCACCGGCCGAACCACCGGCCCCAGCGCCGCCTCGCCGCCCCGGAAACAATTCGCGACCGCCGCCCCGCCAACCCTCTAGGCCCCGCACCCTACCCTAACCCTAAGATAGATAGTGGGGTACCTCTCCGCGATCCCCCGTCCCCTGCTGCGGGTGGTTCTTCCTTAACTCCGGCGAGCCCCCAACCCCTGAAAATCGACTGACCCAAAGTCGATTCAGTCGACTGAAGTGTGGCTTAATCGGAGTAGAGCAGCAGCACGAGCGAGGGGGAGAGCAGCAGCAGCAGCTGGCGAGCAGCGATCGAGCGAGAACCGGAGCAGCAGCAGCAGTAGCGGCGAGCGAGCGAGCGAGAGCCGGAGCAACAGCAGCAGATCCGGCTGGTATGGACGCTGCCGCCGAAGGGGCCTCGCACTGGGGGAGAGCGCCGTGGAGATGTCGCCCTGGCGCCGGCTTCAAGGTAGCCGCTCCATGGGGGTGCGGGATGGAGCACCGTCGGCACCGGGATGTGAGTTTAGGAGAAGGTGCGATGCGATGAGTGTACAACCTCTTTGTGGCGCCGAGTAGGCCTCGGCTTCGTCCGAGGAGTCGGTGAGGATGCTGCTATTCCGGTGGAGCAGGTTAAGGCGGCGCTGTGCGGATGGAGCAGCCATGATAGACCAAGGCGATCGTCGGAGCAGCTCCTTGGAGGTGGAGGACGGGGCGGCTGAACCGGCGGGATGGCCAGATAGATGACGGATCCTCATCCGGGGAGGTGGACGAGGGACGTCGAGCTGTTGCGGTGGACGACGTCATCGGGAAGAGGCTCCGGCTGGGCAGCGGTGACGTGGCAGATGGAGGAGGGTGGGGTTTCGCAGCTAGAGCGGAGAGGTTATGGCGGCCTGGGATTTCGAATGGCGAAAAGGGGGTAATGGGAGGGGGTGAAGCATGACTTAGGGACGCGCTTGTCCAAAATGTAGGGTGTGTTACAAAAGTACCCCCCATCGATTTGAACTAGCGGCCCTTTCGGCTCATGGTTATAAGGGGGATTTCGCGTGTCAGGATTTGGCAGCTGGAGGGAGTTTTCACGCGCGTTGTAATTTCGGGATAGCAAGGCGCGGGTTATGAAGGCGCCAGTTTTGGGAGCACGATATCTGAAATTTCGGGATATAACAAGACACGGGTTGAATTTTAGGGACAAGCCTAACATGTAGTAATATTGTACTTATACGTACCAAATCAATTCGCACTTCCCTCAACCAAGAAGAAAACGAAAAAAATAAAACTATTCACACCACACAAAGAGAGAGTCTTGCCCCGTTTTACTATACAAATGCTATTCAAAGCTACTCCCTCCTTCCATCTATATAGGGCCTAATGTGTTTTTCGGTGCTAACTTTGACCAAATATTAGAGCAATGATATATTACATGCAACTTACACAAAGCACACCATTAAATTCGTCTGTGAAAGGTTCTTTCAATGATATAATTTTCACATTGTGCATGTCATGTACTATTAATCTTGTCAATAGTCAACGGCGGTCTTAAAAATCTCATTACGCCCTATATATATGGAAGGAGGGAGTATGAATCCATGTTATGTTTGATTAAAAAATTTCGCTTGCTGTATAATGCATGTAACCTACTCATACCAACATTTTAGTGCATTCCAAATGTCTATACTACCGCTGCAATTCGAACTAAATTTGAATTTGTTTCTCTATTTCAATAAGAATCTACAATCATGATTGTTGCCAACTTCAACCATCATAGTTTCCTTGCTATCCGCCAGATATAAATCGGATGGCCTATAATGTAGGATGGCAGGCACACCATCATCAACAACTCCGTTTTTTATAAGAGTAGAGATAAAATATATTAAATGTAGTATAACATGTTCATAACCACACCATGTATATCACCGTTATATATATTCACACATGCGTCAGTTTGAAACACTATGATAAATTCTTCAAATATCCGAATTCGCTTTTTATAATGAAGTATATATGATCTCTATTCATCTTTTACACCCACACAACCCTCTTATCTTTGTAGCTAGCGCTAACTTTCTCTTGTGCATGCACACGCCCGCATCCCTCTCACCCTCCCTCAGCATTCTCTAGCTCCATCGCGCAAATTCGTCTTTTCACTTTAGGTCGTTCACCCATGGTGTGTGTAGGCCCCCTAGCTCCTTCTTTATGGCACACATCGATCGATATGACTCTCTAGCCAGGTGTGCCTAGCACAAACACAAGCTTCCCCTCTTCTCCTGTCATCGTCCATGCCTCACTCCCACCACTCTTTTCATCATTCTCGTACTCGCACACTCCTCTCCCCTCGATATAGTATGCCTCTCGTACCACCTCCTACATGCATCCCTCTCTCTCTATCCTTCTCCTCTTGCCTCATTTTCTTATAACACACACATGCATGTATACCAATCGATCTCCCAACATATACCTAGATCGACTTTAACTACCCCCCCATCAATCGACGTACCTCACAAGTTATGTCTCTCCTTTCTCTAACAAAGGGTGATTGATCTTCCTATGTAGTTTCGTCTGCTTACCACAGCCACATCACCCCCCTCATCATTCGTGCATGCCTCCTGACCCGTCTCTCACACGCACGTGCACAGACAACAAGCAGCCATCTCCTCTCTTATTGATATTGCGGGTGTGCCCTCCGTTTGTCTAGCAAGCCTATCCCACCATTTGTTAGAAGCAACTCCACTACCACCCCCTCCAACACTCTAGCTCTGTCTCTCTCCCAACCTTATTCCTCTCCTGCACATATGCATGGATGCCGATCGATCTCCCTTAATACATGAGGCAAATCGATCTCCTTAATACATGAGGTAGGCCTCTCTCCTCCTCCACACATATACCAGCCATTATACCTCTATATTTAATTGGGCCTCCCTCTTCCCCCACCACACACTGATAGTCGAGCGCTGCAGGTAGGTATCCATGGCACAAAGACAAACTGCACATGTCCCATCTCACGTTCCAGTAGGCCAGCCACTCTATATCTTTGACGTGGGCACACACAAATTCGATGGCACTCTTTATCGATCGCGCACGCGCACACACACACATCATCCCTCTCTTCGATTCTATGGACACCTCAAGATGCATTTGTATGAGTAGTTTATCTTGTGAGAGAAAAGGTTGAACGAGGTAAGGCCTTATTTGTGAACATGGAGAGACATGTGGGTATATTTTTGCAAAATTGCCATAGTTTCTTTCCTTCCTATATTGCAGGATGGCATGCACACCACCATCACCAACTCTGTTTTCTACTCCCTCCATCCGAAAATACTTGTCATCAAAATGGATAAAAAGAGATGTATCTAAAACTAAAATACGTCTAGATACATTTCCTTTTATCCATTTTGATGACAAGTATTTCCGAACTGAGGGAGTATTTGTCTTTTTAGAGATTTCAACAAGTGACTATGACCGGACCTTACTAACATACTCAAAAAAGTAGTCCATAATTTTGATGTTACCCTCTTTTCTTGGCGGTGCAGTGCCATCTGGATACCTCATAAATAAATAAAGTACTACATGATACTAATATATGATACATGGCGCAGGAGTACTAAGTATTATTAATATAGTTTTGCTAGAACTCATATAGATGGGATATAATTTGGTCTCATTCATCTTTTATAGCCATTGGATGTGATGCTATATAAGATGCGTGTGTGCTGACATGGGTTGTATTTCTTCTTGTGCAACAAACAGACCACTTCATGTCATGTTTGATAGTCTCAAGTCCTTAAAAGCATACAAGCTCCACATCTCTTCTTGGTTGATTCCTCTATTTATGTCAAAAAATAAGAAACAATGTGAGAGTTAATGCACCACGCCTATGTGTTTACTATTTGGTTTTCGTAAGATGACTTAATACTCACCTAGATGGAGGGAGTATTCGATTTGACAGCGGGTGGCGCTGTTCCCGATACGGCTTTAATGCAGACGAGGGAGGGAGTAGCGGTTCCCAATATGTTGAACAGCCAATGCATCCTCCTTCAATTAATGCATGAGGGAAGTAATGGGAGGAGGTCCGGGAAAAGAGGCTGCACGATGTGAATGCAACGCAGTTTGCCCTCATTGCCCTCATATAAAGGCACCCCTCCATTCCAATGCATCTACCACATCGTACGCACCTAAGCATTTGCCTAAGCACCTACACTAAGCGCAAAAGAGCTCACTCAAGGCCCATGGCGGCGATGCACATGAGCGGCCAGCAACTGCGCCAGATGGTCCACGACACCGGCCTGCGGCATGGTGCCGATGATCATCTCCAGACGGTGTTGGAGACCGGCTGGTGGATGGCTGCATTCCACGCTAACTATGACTCTCAATTGGACCAGATGATCGTTGCCACCAGCAACAAGTTCACCGTCCTCAAGAAGCTTGCGGACGACATCGTCGTACTCCTCCAACCCGCGTGCTCGGGCTCCTCATTGCCTGCCACCCTAATCGGCCTCCATGGCCGGAATCTCTTTCAAGCACTGGTGGCCCTGCGACTGCCCGCCGACGCCACAAAGAATGTCCACCTGGAGGTCGCGCTCGCCACGAGGCGCCTCGCCCTACAAGAATTCGTCGACCTACACATCCACATGTACGATGAAATCGTGTACATAGGTATCTACAAGGCCAGTGAGGACGCTACGATGTTGGCCTTCCTCAACCGGCTGGAAGCCTTGGATGCCTTTGCTGAGAAGCACCTCGACCTCGCCACAAAAGCCGCCACTCCTTAGCCGCCGGTCGGTGGCCCGGCGCACTAAGTTGAGGAGGAGGAGGTCGTATGTCCGTGGATCCATCTTTCTTATTGCCTTCTGTAACCACCACTGCGATCACATCATCGTGGCCTTAATTCTTATTGTGCTGTTGCATTCTCGTTCCAGTCAATACCGACATGTGCGATCCCTTTGCTTAATTATATGCATCACTATAACTAGTACTCCATCCGTCAATTTATAAGTTGTGCTTACCTTTTCCATCAACTTCGTGCAACGCGCGGGCATCTTGCTAGAAACAGTAGAATATGTCTATATAATCCGTATGTGATAGTCCATTTGAAATCTCAAAAAAGACAAATATTTAGTACGGAGGGAGTAATATATTAGGAGTATATGAAAACAATAGTGATTTCTTTAAAGTTTGTGAACAAATACTACTATTCTACTACTTTGGATCCGTCGCAATGCACGTGCACATTACTGGTAAAAGGAAAAAGGCCTGCCGCGTTCGCATCGCACCCCCACATGCTCGGGAATTGGGAGTACAACACGGCCCGTCCGACACGACACATAGCTTAGGGAAGGCGTGTTGCCTAGCATTTTCACTTTCATGTGGGACCGCCGTTGAGCAAACCGACAGCACGCCCGCCGCCGGGTTGGAAAACAGAAACGAGGGGAAGATCTAGCCGTAGCACAAAAGCCAAGAAATTTGGTGTCAGACGGGGCTTGTTGATAGAGTAGGAGCATTCCGTACTAGTACTACTCCTACTAGTACCAAGTTTGGACTCCTAATACTATATTACTAGTACTACCACTATACAACTAGTAGGTACATGCACGGCACAACATCGTAGGAACAAAAAACGGGAAGATCTTGTTTTGGGTGATTTATCTTTTTTTCAATCAACGTAGTATGAATAATATGATGTGGGGGGCACCCATGAAGCTTATGTGGCTTGGTTGCATGGCTACAGGAAGGTTAGAGAAAAATAAATAGATAATGTGTTTAGAGTGCACTCCACTAAATAGATATATATACTTTGGATCCATTGCAACGGACCGGCACATCTATATCTATACCCCCTATATAGTGTGTGAAAAACTTTGAAAGTTGGTCGTTGATGAAGCCAATCCGACGGTACAAAGATGGCAAATCCGAGCACTACTGGCCATTGGATATCATCCACCAGATTCCGCCACATGTATAATCTAGAAGACTCCATGGTTGAACTTAATTCATGACTAACTTTGCCACAACTAAGCTTAGGCAAAGTTGTTAGTTCTTCAAAACAAGAGAAACAAGTTTGCAAGCCTAAGGGAATCTTGCCACATTTTTTGTGTGTATGTCATGTGGGGCCTTAGTGTGGCTTGCCTAAGGTGTGGCTTGAACCAAACACTCACCTATGTTAATCAAACCTGCCTAACCTTACATTCCACCAGATTTTGCCACATGTTAGAATCCAGAAAGGTCCACATGTAGAAGCATAATGCACAAACCACCAGAATCTCATGCGTGCAATGCACGTGTACCTTACTAGTACTAGTTAGTAGTAGTAAGAAACAAATTCCAATTTTGGCACGAGCTTGTACTGCGGGAGCACCACAAGGCCTGTCGCAGGAGTTATATTTCCCTCTCGGGGCCCACAGGACTGAACTTCAGTGGCTTAGTGCCCGTCCTATGAGTCAACGTCATGCGGACCTTAAATGCGATTGGCCCACATGTCATTCTCTTGGTGGTGGCGTGGTTCACGACTCACTCGTTCAAGATGAACCGGCCGGTGGTGGCGTGGCCGTGGCGAGGGTGCCACAGCTGGGCCTTGGTGTGTTACGAGGCGTAGATGGCCACACCGGCAGGTACTACCTGTAGTACTCCCTCTGGTCCTTTTTACTCTGCATATTAGGTCTGTTCGAAGTCAATCTCATCCAACTTTGACCAAGTTTATATAAAAAATTATAGACATTCACATAACAACACCAATATCATTAGATTCATCTTGGAATATATTTTCATATTATATTTATTAGATATTATAGATGCTAATAATTTCTAATATAAATTTGGTCAACTTAGCAAAGTTTGACTTTCGGCAAATCCAATGTGCAGAGTAAAAAGGACCAGAGGGAGTACATAAGTACTCCGACTAAGGATTGATGCCCGGGATGAAATGTGTCACAACCGCTGGATGAAAATACGATGGTGCGGGAGTACGGATCGGAGCACAACAGCGGAGCAGGCAAACCGCGTCCAATCGGGTGTGTCTGTTGTAGAAAGTTGATGGTCGCCGCAGTTCGGCTAGCCCGCATGTCTTGCACACAAAGGAAGAGGAGTGGTGGGGCTGAGAGGGATGAGGGGCACGTCGGGGGGATGAGGATCCCCTGACGCGAACAATCGTACCATTCTGTCACTGACATGTGGGACCCATAAGCATGGGTCCCACCTGTCAGTGAAGGAAAGGCAGGGCAAGGCAGTGATAGCCACGTCAGAGGATCCATGTCCATGTCGGGGGACGTCGTGACGTGGGTTGGAGCGGCGTCGTGGGAACCGCGTGTGGGTGTGGAAGTGTTAGAAACAAGAAACGTGATGGTCGCCGTGGTTTAACTTCCATGGACAAGCTATCATGTCTGCTGACACATGTATATCAAAACTAGAGTGTTTATATTTCATGCACGTGAACAAGTGTTATTCTACTACTTTGGATCCATTGCAACGCATGGGCCAGCACATTGGTAGTAGTAGTGTCCATCTCTATCTCTAGAGGCCTTCCCTCGTTCATCCTTTTCTCTCACAAGATAAACTACTCATACAAATGCATCTTGATGTTATGTGGAATGCACGAGGATGTTTCCTTGGGGGTCTCTCCAGCGCGGCGTGGCCGTAGTTGCAAGTTGACGCCCCTTGAGATGTCAACGTTGAGGGGCACTCGGATTTCCTCCGATGAGCAGGTAAGATGAGTTTGATCACGTAGTAAATGCATTCTAAAGACTACTTCCGTGTCCATGTCCTAATTCTCCCCTGCCCACTGCTTCACAGGTTAGGCTCGGTGCGAGTGGAGATTGGCTTGCATATGTACAGGAGGGTACCAACATCAATTTGCACAACATTTACAATGGTGACACCGTTCCCGTAGAACCTTTGTCCAACATTGGGATCAGCCATGCAACGGGCCACCGCATGAATTGGTATGATGGAACCACGGTGAGATTGAATAAGATAGCACGAACCTTGCACATGGCGCTCAAAGGCGGACCATGCTGTCTGCGGCCGATTTGTTGCCGTACGAGTAGGAAGACGCTGTGCTCCTTTCTAACCGTATCTTCGCGGTGACAAACCAGGTGACTTATTTTGTATGGGACACATCCTACGATATACTCCCTCTCTCCCAGTTTATTTGTTTTGAATCTTTTCGTTTTATAAGTTTCAAATTCAAATTTAGAGCTCCCCATCACATGTTAAGATTACAATGTCCATTAAATCATTGCGTGCATGTATAGTAAAGAAACAAATCTCGAGTTTGGCACGAGTTCGTGTTGCGGGAGCACCACAAGCCCTGGGGCAGGAGTTACATTTCCCTCTCAGGGCCGTCGGGACTGAGCTTCAGCGCCTTACTACACCTACCTTTGAGTCAATAACATGTGGACCCGATAGGTGACTGGTCCACATGTAATGCTCCCATAGACATAGGGGCAGTGGGGCCAAGAGGGGTGAGCCGCAGGTTGGGGACGTGTGGTTTCATGGGTTCGAGCGGCGTCGTGGGAATCGCGGGTGGCTATGGTAGAAACTTGATGCTCGCCGCATTTTAGGTGGCCCACATGTCATGCACACAAGCTGTCATGTCTACGGACACATGCACTGCATACCGATCACTGGAAGGAGTAGCACAGAAAGCTATATATGCGAATAAATAGTTCCTTATAGTCAAGTGGACCCACGCTACTACTCTATTCCAAAGACATGCACACCATCAAAATAGTCCATCTATATCAATATACACCGAGAGGGAATAAATTTTTTTACAAGAGAGGAAATAGTTCATCCATCCATAATGCCCTCCTGCTGGTGCAGCCTTTTCTTCTTCTTCTTCTTCTTCTTCTTCTTCTTCTTCTTCTTCTTCTTCTTCTTCTTCTTCTTCTTCTTCTTCTTCTTCTTCTTCTGCTTCTCTGTGGGAGATGGCTTCGCAACAAGCTCTTTGGACCTTGCATGTAAGACCCACGATGCGGCTATATCCCCCATGTGTCGGAGCACGACTTAGAGGCATAACCTCATTGTAGGCATGTCGCAAGAGGGGTAATCTTTACAAATTCCATGTACTGAATAAGAAAGAGGTACATAGTTGGCTTACAATCGCCACTTCACACAATACATGAAAATAGCATTACATCATCTAGATACAATCAAGGTCCGACTACAGAACCAAAATAAAAGAGGACTACCCCTAATGCTACAGATCCCCGATCGCTCCGACTGGGCTCCACTACTGATCAACTGGAAACGGAATAACGAACACGATCTTCATCTAGCTCCTCCTTGAGCTCGGTTGCGTCACCTGCACGGGTATCAACTGCACCTGCAACTGGTTTGGGAAGTAAACTATGAGTCACGGGGACTCAGCAATCTCACACCCTCGCGATCAAGACTATTTGAGCTTATGGGTAGGAAAATGTATGGAGCTGCAGCAAGCACTAGCATATATGCTGGCTAACTTACGCAAATGAGAGCGAGAAGAGAAGGCAAGGCACGGTCGTGAACTAGAAGTGATCAAGAAGTGATCCTGAAACTACTTACGTTCAAACATAACTCCAACGCCGTGTTCACTTCCCGGACCCCGCCGAGAAGAGACCATCATGGCTACACACGCGGTTGATGCATTTTAATTAAGTTAAGTGTCAAGTTCTCTACAACTGGACATTAACAAATTCCCATCTGCCCATAACCGCGGGCACGGCTTTCGAAAGTTCATAACCCTGCAGGGGTGTCCCAACTTAGCCCATCATAAGCTCTCACAGTCAACGAAGGATATTCCTTCTCCCAGGAAGACCAGATCAGACTCGGAATCCCGGTTACAAGACATTTCGACAATGGTAAAACAAGACCAGCAAAGCCACCCAGATGTGCCGACAAATCCCGATAGGATCTGCACATATCTCATTCTCAGGGCACACCGGATGAGCCAGACGTCGGGTTGGTATAGACCCTGGTTGCCCAGGGGGCGCCAGACATCGCTCAGGTTGGCCCAACACTTAGAGAAGCACTGGCCCGGGGGGGTTAAAATAAAGATGACCCTTGGGTTGGTCGACCCAAGGGAAAAAGGCTAGGTGGCAAATGGTAAAACCAAGGTTGGGCCTTGCTGGAGGAGTTTTATTCAAGGCGAACTGTCAAGGGGTTCCCATTATAACCCAACCGTGTAAGGCACGCAAAATCAAGGAACATAACACCGGTATGACAGAAACTAGGGCGGCAAGAGTGGAACAAAACACCAGGCATAAGGCCGAGCCTTCCACCCTTTACCAAGTATATAGATGCATTAATATAATAAGAGATATTGTGATATCCCAACAAATATCCATGTTCCAACATGGAACAAACTCCATCTTCACCTGCAACTAACAACGCTATAAGAGGGGCTGAGCAAAGTGGTAACATAGCCAAACAACGGTTTGCTAGGACAAGGTGGGTTAGAGGTTTGACATGGCAAAATGGGAGGCACGATATAGCATGTGGTAGGTATCGCGGCATAGCAATAGAGCGAACAACTAGCAAGCAAAGATAGAAGTGATTTCGAGGGTATGGTCATCTTGCCTGAGATCCCGCAAGGAAGAAGAACGAGTCCATGAAGAAGACAAACGGACGTTGTCGAATGGATCCTCACAAATGCGACGTTATCGGAACTAACCCGAAGAAGCAACACCGGAAAGAAGCAAACAACATAGTAAACAACCATCACATAAGCATGGCATGATGCACAACCAAGTATGATGCATGTACGGTTTAATGAAGCATGGCATGGCAAAGTGCACAAGCAATCCTAGAAATTAAGTGGAGCTCAATATGCAACTCCGCTGCATATTGACGAAACACCACGACAAGTTATTTAGTTGGATCTCGTTTATGTACCCAACAATATTAAATGTTGATTAACATGGCAAGAGATGAAGCATATGAAAACTACCTATCTAGGCAAGTTTAAATGAGGCCGGAAACAATGAACAACAAATTTATGGATTTGGTACTGTTCTGCCCTAAACCATATTTTAGAGTTGTTAAAAATGCAAAGTTATGCCACCATGTTAAACTAGGAAAAATTCTACCCCATTTACATATAAAGATTAATTAAATCCGAGCTACGGTTAAATAGTTATGAATTAAAGCATTTTAGCATGTCATATGGGCAAAATTACACAAACAGCATTTTAAACATTTTAAATGTGGATGAAAGTTGCAAATTATTAAACCACACAAAATTCTAAGCAAGTTTCAAATATTAAGTTTTTAGATGTGATGCAAGGTTGGTGAGTTATTAAATGCAAGAAGAACATGGGCTTTTCTGTAAAACAGTCGTCTCTGGAATAATAGACAAATCGCCAGTCAATAAAAAAAATACTACGGGGCCAAAACTGGGGTGGACTGGGCCTCACCATGGGCCAAGCCCAGTCGGTGGAGGAGGCCCAAGAGGGGCCGGCTGGCTTGAGGCCATGGCGTGGGCGACGTGGAGAGGGGCCAGCTTGGGAGGACCTCGGCCTTGGGCACCGCTGGGCCTCGCGCAGTGGTCAACGCACGCAGGCGACACGCGGGGTGTCGAGGCAGAGGCACCATCCTCCTCTGCCCGAACTGTTGCCGCTCGATGCAATGAAGGAGACCTGCGGCTGGAGGGGGTTGGCGCGGCGGGACGTCGCGGGGACGACCGGATCCAAGGCGGGGAGGGATCGACGGGAAGCAGGGGCGGCTGGAACCGGGCGAGGACGCGTTCTTCGGTGAGACGCCAGATCCAGGCGGCTGCGAGGGAGCTCCTGGGGCTGTCCATGGTGGCCTGCGACTCTGGCCGGCGGCGGGCACGCGCGGGCGGGGAAGACGAGCTCCGGCAGCAACTGTCCATGGTTGCGCTTGGAGACGCCATGGAGTTCCTGTGAGTTTTATGGAGAAGAGAGACCGCATGTGAGAGAGGAAACCAGATGGAATGAGAGAAGAAGGTAAGGGGAAGCAGCGAGCGGGTGCCGGGTCCGGCCTGATGGAGGTGGTCGCCGGCGGGGACGCGGGTGCAGCTCCGGCAAGGTTGCTGCAGGGCCGTAGGAGCTGAGGAGGTCGGGGCCTCGTGAGCTGCTAGGGGGTGAGGAGGTGGGCGCTGGGAGATACGGTTGGATGGATGGGTCGATGGTATGCACTGGTTGGGCGAGGGGATCGAGGAGGATCGGGCGAGGCGATCCCATGGTAGGATGTGACCCGATGGCGGCGGTGGAGGGACAAATCTCCTAGTTTCTAGGATTGGGTCCTGTATATATATAGTAAGTGGGTTTTTGGGTAGGGGTATTCGGTCCCTCCGATCGAAATCGAGTGGTTGCGAATAAATGGGTTAGGGAGCCCAATTAAGAAAATGGAGATGTTTCGTAGATGTTTGGGCATGATCTGAGTCCAACGGTGACAACTGTCCGGGTCGGGTCCGGGACAGCTTTCGGACGCGCGCGCGAGGAGGGCCGTGGGCTGACGAGAGAGGTTAGGTTGGGCCTGGCGGTATGTAGTGGGCTGTGTAGACGGTCTCAAGCTGAGAGAAGAGAAGGGAGGGAGGCCCGGCGACTATTTTCGGAGACCGAAAACGTCCGACGATTTGACCGGCTATATTGTCGCTATAGTTACCCGTTGGGGCGTCACACGGACTCCGAATGCGATGAAACTTGGCAGGCGGCCTACCGGGAACAAAAGAACACCACACGCCAACTGTCAACCCATACCAAGAACATTTTCCGGCCACTTATAAACTAATATTTTGGACGTGCCGCGGGTGCGTGCAAGAGTGTCTGGACTCATAACGGACAATGGACGGAACTGGGGGAAACCCGGACGGATGCAAGTTTTGAAAAGATGATGATGCAATGCACATGATGACATGGCCAGATGCGACACGCAAGTAAAAGACAAGACAACAACAACGAATAACTGGAAGACACCTGGCGCATCGGTCTCGGGGCATCACAACACTCCACCACTACGAGAGGATCTCGTCCCGAGATCTAGGATGGCACTGGAGGGAAAAGGGAGAGGAAGGGAGGAGATAAAACTAAGTTGCTTCCTTGACAAACGAGTGAAACGAATGAACCTTGAGAGGTTTAACAAATTGAAAGAAAGAATGCAATGAAGAAGAACAAAGTTGAAAACACTCCGTTAGAAAAGAGGAACAAGGAACATTACAAGAAACTTTGAGGTTAAATGCCAAGATAGATATTGGAACCACTCCGGTTAAAACAAGATAGAGAAGGAATAAGAATGATATAATTTGGGTAGTACTCCGACTGAAAATGGAAGGAATTGAAAATGAGCTTGACAAGATGAGAGGATACTTGATGAAATCAACAACACACTACCTCTGGAACTATTGAAAGAATGGCACAAGGGGTAAGAAGGATTTCAGACCGCACTCTGGTTGAGGAAGGAGGCAAAACTTGATAAGATGAGAGAGCTTAAATGAAAACACGACACTCCGGTTAAATGGATAAGCAAGGAAAAGAACATGATCTCCAAAATGAGATGATGAGAGAAGAGAGAAACATCACAATGCCACCGGAAGAAAGGAAAGAATGGATGGAATGAATGGAAGGAAACAAGATCTTGGCAGGCGGCCTAGAGGCAACAAAACAACACCGCACACCAACTTTCAACCCATACCGAGAACATTTTCCAGACACTTATAAACTAATATTTCGGACATGCCGCGGGCGCGTGCAAGAGTGTCTGCACTCAGAACGGATAATGGACGGAACTGGGGGAAACCCGGATGGATGCAAGTTTTGAAAACATGATGATGCAATGCACATGATGACATGGCCAGATGCGACACGCAAGCAAAAGACAAGACAACAACAACGAATAACTGGAAGACACCTGGCGCATCAGTCTCGGGGCGTCACATTGCAGCTATCTCGAAACTCACACGGGCATCGAGGGCAGCATATTTTATCCGCTCATACGTCAAGGGAAAATTCTCCCATCCAGACGACCTTAATGCCACCGTCTCGTCACCCTTCTAAAGATTTGTACCGAGCACAAAATTTGCTACGTCGAATAGGGATGGTGTCTGTTTATCACAATCTTCTACAGGAATTTTGATTCTGGTTTGTAGGTCAGCGATGCTTTTCAAATCAAGGTTGTACGGCTCCAGCTTCTGTTTGTCCCCTTCGATGGCTTCCCCACAGAAGTATACGTCCTCCCGAGACAAGAAATCGTGAAGCTCACGTGGTATGGAGGGCGAGCGTATGATGTGGTACACCAAAACATCATCTTCGTGGCACAGCTGAAGGACGGCGGCGCGCTGGATCTTCCCAGGGGCACGCTCCGTGTACTCTGCGTCGAGACCGATGACCCTCGTCTCTACCTTTTCGAGGGAGTTGGATACATTGTTGATCCACTGCCGAACAACCCTTGGGTGGACGGTTACGGTGGCAACTATGTGCATCGAGCCTTCGACGAGGACATGTTGGACGCTAAAAACCTGCATCTCGATCTCTTCCGCCATTTGGAACCGTTGGAACGGAGGGCTATGGTTTGGAGAATTAGGATTAGATGGCTAGTCTAATTGAAGAAGTAGATGATTATTTAAAGAGGTTAAAACAATGTGAACGCAGTGGGGTTTGGATGCAAATGAAGACGAAGGGGAGGTGAAGAAGCCCAGGAGAATCGGTTCCCGATGGAGAAGTAAATGGGAGAAGTGGCGTGCAGGCAGTTGATTAGACAGCTAGGTAGACTAAACGAAAAGGCTATGCGGGTAGACTGGTGAGTCGTACTTGTTCGTGTACGTGCCCATCCTTCCTGATAGGTGGGACCTATGGAAACAAATAAAAAAATGTGTCGTAGTTTTTTTGAGCGCGTGAGTGGGAGACACAACATTCTCCATTTTTATTTTCACTTTTCAGTTTTACATGTAGATTTTGACCCCAAAAAACACATGGTCTTTTTAACACTTTTTAGTTTGCATTATCCTGGATATAGAACATGGATCTCTGAATAATTTAAATATTCTGAATAATTCAATAATTGACAGAGGCATAACAATTGAAATGTAGCTTCAAATGTCAAAAATTAGTGTCCTGGATACAGAACATGGATCAGTTTTCAGTTTGCGTAACACTTTTCAGTTTGCATTGTCCTTCTCTGAGTAATTCAAATGTCTTGGATACAGAACATGGATAACACTATATATTTAGTGTAGAATCTTTTTAGTACTTTGAATTTTGGCCACTACTTCTGCTGTTTAGTAACTTTTCTGAATTTTGGCCACTACTATAGTAACTTCAAGTGAGTAACTATAGTAACTTCAAGTGAGTAACTCCATTTTTGATTTTTTACATAAAACTAGCCATGATATTTGTTCCTTTGTTCTGGTCATAATTATAATCTGATTGATGAACCCTTAATCATTCTCATAATGTTTAAGTGATGCACAATTATACTGCCGTCAAAACTACTCCATACACACACTGTCGAAACTGACAAGATGGTGGTGGAGGTGGGAATAAATGTTCAGTATTGGTGCATTTTCTGTGCTTACAAAATTCAGATTGAATTTCACTACCAAAAGAAAAGAACTGGAGATTAAATGTTGCTTTCCACTTACTTCACCTGTGTGTAACTCTTTTGGTGCATTTTCTGCAGAATCTATGTGTAGCTGCAGTATACAGGCCAGTTCATCAACTGCTCGAAGAAGAAAAGAAGGTGGCATTTCCTTGCCTTTAGCATACAAGCCAGTTTTTACTTATCACTTTGCTAGCATTCACAAGTCTATTGAAGCGTGCATGTCTTTGTGAATCTTGATGTCTACTCCAAGTAGATGGTGTGTAGCCTGGCAAAGGATATTAGTACTTGGTGCATTCTAAGTTTAAAACCACTCTAGATTTACAAGTGTTTACTGAAGATGACAAGTGTTTATTCAGTTCTAAATTTGAAGTATCTAGTAGACGAACAATATTCATCTTTTTCTGTATATGAAGAAGAATAAACCTAGCTAATTCAAATAATTCCAATTTTAGGGACATGTTTTTATCAACTGTTAGTTAAGGGGTTGTGGCAGTTTTCAGTTTTCAGTTTTGTGCTGCTAGAATTAATTCTACAGGAATATTTAGGGAAGAGTCTTGGCTATGCTTAGCTCTCTGTAAAATGAATGACTGAAATTGGACAATTGGAAACTTTAGGTATGTTTGCAATTGGACAAAAGGTGTATAAATCCAAATAAAGCAAATAAATTCAAATGATTCAAATAAATCCAAATAAACATGGTTGATCTTCATTTTGCATAAACCTGGTTGAGTATTACAGAGTAATTGACAACAAATTGACCTGGTTGGAATTCATACAGCAACAGTAATAGTTAACTGAACTTCTTTTGCGTGCATTTATCACTCCAGAAAACATTCAGTAACAAGTGAGCAGCCTCTGCATTTTCTCAGTGAACTTTTGAGTTCATTTATCACTTGTTGGAGTATGCTACAGCTTCTGTAAATCACAAACTCCTTTAGTTTACATCTCAGATTTAGCAAACACTATAGTTTCAGTAAAGGAGTCACAACTGAATTACAGGCACTGTAGTTTCTCTACAGTATTGGAACACTGAACATTTTATGTTAACTGTAGCAAGAAAAACTTCCAAAAACTAGCAGATCTCCAAGAATGCCAAGAGTATTACTCAATGAATTTGATGGCATCAAACTAAATTTTCAATATAATCTGTTCATCATTTAGCAGCAGTGTATAGCCTTTGTCTTGGATTATTTCTCTAGCTTTGTATCCTCTGACTGAATTTTCTCCGCCTGTACTGAGAACAGCAAATTCAGACTCACAACAACAAATTGAACATCAGCAGTAGCAGAGGCGACCGGGGCAGACTCACCAGCACAGGCGGGAGTGGCAGCAGAGGCGAGGCAGGGGAAAAGGCAAAAGCGGCATCAGAGGTCCACGGCGCCGGTGTTGTCCACCAGTAGCAGCATGAGAGGCGGGAGTGGCCGGAAATGTCCACGGCGTCGGTGCAGGTGGGCGGCAAAGGTGGGCGAACGTGGGCGGCGACCTTCAACAGGGCTGGCAGCGTAGCTCGAGGAGGGCGCCGGCGCAGGTCGCCTTCATGACGGGCGGTGCAGGTGGTAAGCCGTGGCATAGGTGCAAGAGGGCGGCGGCGCTGTTGTTGGTCGCGGGCTGGGCCACGGCTCTGGTGTTGGTCGCGACGCAGATCCAGGCGGGCGGCGGCGCAGGTGGGTAGCCGGCGATGGCTGCAAGGCGCGGGCGACGGGGGAGGAGGAAGGAAGTAGATGGACTTCTTTGTGAATTGTTTAAAAATCTATGGGTTTTTTGCAAAAAAACAAATACACTGCCCTGTGGACAACTTTTCCCGGACGGAGGGAGTACTAGTTAAATCCGAGCTATGGGTGTGAAGCACTGATATGCCAGTACATTTGATTGTGACCTGTTCTAATTTTGTGGCTGAAATTTTTTTAGAAATGGTTGTACGTCAACTTAATGTGCTAGGAGAACTTGTTGTGTTGTCTGTCTATTTTCTTTGCATAACATTCAAGATATTTCCCCGTCATTGATAAAGACGATGAACCGTTATGTACGACTTCGTTGGTTTCAATATAGTCCTTCCCGTAGCGATCCACTACTTCCATCCTGATTGTGCCGCCTGTGTGAAATTTTTGTATGCAAGTTCAGTGTGTTATGATGTTCTATATGATTGTGTCAACTATATAAGTTTTTACTAAGCATCAGCAACGCATATGGCTGAAAGATGTATTTACGAGCATCGACCGATGGGTCTCTCTATCTCTCTCTCTCTCTCTCTCTCTCACACACACACACACACACACACACACAGACGCGCAAGAGGGACCCGTTGAATTATTTATTTGCTCGTGACAGCTTTTAATTAGGTTCCACTATAATCGAACTTTTTTCTTAAGTTAGTAATTGAGCTCAGTGACTTCAAAAAGTTGTACAAAATCCTTGTTTGGGCCTTTCCGGCGTCGCTGAATGTGGGCTGAGTAACCATGTTACGTTGTACTGTACTACACATACCTTTTTTTCAACATCAGCAATGCAACTGGGCCGACAGTTGTACACAATATCCGGGTCAACTTGTTATTCTCCGCCCCGCTGGGCTGCAAACTTTCCTAGGAGGTATGCATTAGGCTTAACAAGAAAATGGACTTTAAGAAATAATAAATGGGATGTAATTATAATAACTAGACAGTTACTATGCACCAAACACGTAATTAGTTTGAAAAATATATTATTTTTGGAATTTAAGAATTTTAATTTCATTACTTGTTGCGCGCGCAATATTTCGTTGGATTTTAATGTAATACAACTTTATTTTGAAATTATATTTGACCTAACTAGAAATTTCGGATAAAAATATTTCGGATCCCATCAAAATGTCGGAATTTTTTTTTAAATCTGTTTTGAGCGGTTGTTTGAAATTATTAATCGTTGTCCTAGCTAGAAGTTGGGCTGTACTTTTAACAAACTGTAAATGGGTTGTTGTAAATTCCATTAGAATTAAAAAATGGGCTGTACATTCTTACAAATCGCAAATGGGCTATATGTTCTCTTCCAAATCCAAGCTGTGGGCCTACTAAGTTGGCGCGTAACAAGGGCTTTGTCAACTTAGTCAATATAAACGATTCTAGCTGCACTGATCGTACGATGTCCATCCAAAGGCCGTAGTGCTTCTTCAACCTCTGGTCTTCTTGCTCCAGCCGCCCAAAGCAGCGCCGGTCGTGTCGCGTGCTCTTGCCTCCCGTGGCCGGCTGTGATGCCGCGGAGGCCTCACCACCCCGTACTACTCCCTCCGTTGGCCAGGCCATCCCTCTACTCACCCACACCCCCTGTTATTCTACGGTGACGGCAGTCTCACACCACAGCCGAACCAGTGAACCCTTGTACTCCTCTCCGCGCGGGCTTCCACTGCTGCGTCTTCCTCGGCTCCGCGTCATCCCCTTCCTAGGCCTCGCCGTCATCCAGACCACCGCCCTGGTGCTCTCGGCGCGGCATGGTCAACATGGTCAACGACTGACTTCCATCGGAAGAGTACCATACGTGGAGAGGCTCATAGCTGGGTTCAGGCGGCTGCAAGGAAGTGCCTCCTTATTAGGCGCAAAATAATTATTCCTCCACCTAACAGCAGGGACCCACCGGACGGGCCACCTTATTTCGTGAAAAAACGTTTCCCCCCTGACTGCTGGGACCCACCAGACGGGCCAGCGTATTTCGCAAAAAAAATGTTCCCCCACTGTCAGCTCGGACCCACCGGAAGTGCCTCCTTATTACGCACAAAAAAATGAATACTTCCCCTGCTAGCTGGGACCCACCATGGTGGGAAGCTGACTTGTGGGCCTACTAAGTTGACTACGACAGGGACCTTTGTCAACTTTAGTCAATATGAACGATTCTAGCTCCAGTGACCGTACGATGTCCATCCAATGGCTGTAGTGCTTCTTCAACCTCTGGTCTTCTTGCTCCAGCGGCCCAAAGCAGCGCTGGTCGTGCCGCATGCTCCTGCCTCCCGTGGCCGGCTATGCTGCCGCGGAGGCCTCACCGCCCCCTACTATTCCCACTGCTGGCCAGGCCCTGCGGCGACGGCAGCCTCACACCGCAGCCGAACCAGTGAACCCTCGTACTCCTCTCCGCGCCGGCTTCCACTGTCGTGTCTTCCCCGGCTCCCCGTCGTCCCCTCCCTAGGCCTCGCCATCGTCCACCGCCCTGGTGCTCACGGCGCGGCGTGGTCAACGTGGTCAAGGAACGACTTCCATCAGACATGGACTGTACGTGGAGAGGCTGATAGCTGGGTCCACGGCCGCAGCAAGGAAGTGCCTCCTTATTACATGGAAAATAATGATTCCTACACCTGACAGCTGGGACCCATCGGATGGCCACTGTATTTCGTGAAAAAAATGTTTCCCCCTGACTGCTGGAACCCACCAGCTACATCTTCGCACGCAAGGAAGTGCGTCCCGGCAAAAAAAAAACGATTCGCCCTCCTGACTGCTTGGACCCACCAGCTACATCTTCGCAGGCAAGGAAGTACCTGATAGTCGGGACCCACCTGGTCGAAGCGTACGTAGCATTGTCATTCTGGTCACGAACATGTACGTATATATATATACTGGTGGATGTAGAGGCGCACACGTGTCGTAGTAGAGGCGCGTATGTGTCGTAGTAGAGGCACGCACGTAGCATGTACACGTATGTACAGTGGCTAGGGTGCAAGAAAGAAAATACGGCCATGTATGTGTACATACGGGTGGGGTCTCGAACGCCTACTCGTGCATACGTACGGCCAGGGCTTGTGTACATGGCTAGGTCGGAACGGAGAAACAGCGTCGTTGTCGTATTCATGGGGAGGCAACGGAATGCGTCGTGTTCATGGGGAGGCAACGGAATGCGTCGTGGTCATCAGGAGGCAGTGGAATGCGTGGGAGCCAACCGGCTGGGTCGGAACGGAATGCGTGGTCGTGTTCATCGGGAGGGCTTGGACGGAACAGGCGATGGAAACGAGGCCTGGCGTACCGCACAACGGAGGAAACAGACCTCCTACGTTCAGAACGGGGTCCTGTTGATCGGGAGGGGTCTGGCGTACCGCAAAATGGAGGAAACAGACCTCCTACGAACGAAACGGGGGTCCTGTTGATCGGGAGGGGTGTGGCGTACCGCAAAACGGATGAAACGGACCTCGTACGGTCGAAACGGGGGTCCTGTTGATCGGGAGGGGTGTGGCGTACCGCATAATGGACGAAACGGACTTGTGTTGGAGCGCTACGGTCGAAACGGGGGTCCTGTTCATCGGGAGGGGTGTGGCATACCGCAAAACGGGACTCCACGGGATACTGTTCATCTCCACCGTCGACCTCCTCCAGCCTCCACGGGCTACCGTCGACCTTCTCCAGCCTCCACGGGCTCCTATTCATCTAGCCTCCACCGCGCGCTACTCCATCGGCTACTGTTCCACCACCCCTCCACGGGCACCCCTCCACCGTCTACTGTTCATCTAGCCCTCCACACGACGGGGTCTTGTTCAACCACCCCTCCACGGGCACCCCTCCATCGTCTACTATTCATCCAGCGATCCACCACACCACGGGGTCCTGTTCATCCAGAGGCAACGCCACCGCTCACTGTTCATCCACCCCCCCCCCCCCCCCGCAACGCTCACTGTTCATCCCAGAGGCAGCATCGATCGGCTTCAGTTAGCAGCAGTAGCAAAGGAATCGCTCGATCGGGTTCAGTTAACAGCCATCGATCGATCGCTCGGGTTGAGTAACGCGTAGCTTGCAGTGCAATCGCTCGGGTTCAGTTAGAGCCCAACGCCTCGCTCGGGTTCATTTGGAGCCAATGCCTCGCACACACGCGCGTACGTGTACGAGAGAAATGCGCATCGCTCGGCCCCCGACCTCCCACCGTAATCGGGAACTCCCCGAAATTTTCCTCCCCCTCGCTTCTACCACGGTTTTTTCCATCATGGAAGGCCCAAAGAATGTCATGCAACCGCGTCTCCGGCCCGCCCAGGACGAAAATCCCATTTTCTGCCATGATTTTTTGTCATAGAAGTAGGAGCCCACCACAACTATGATGATACCGGGTTTTGTCACAATTATCGTCATAGAAGTGTCATATGTATGACAGAAAAAAAATTTGTTTGGCCCAAAATGTCACGGATGTGTCTTTTTTGGTAGTGCCTCCACCCTCTCAACTCCATCGACGCAGTTGATGATGGGCTTGATACGCTCCTTGAGCACCGCGAGGCCCGCCTCCTCCGGCAAACTCTCCAATGCGTTGGAAAATTTGACGGTGGGGGTTCCAGAACGCCACCTTGGTGAGTACCTTGGTCAGGGTGCCCCGGCAGAGCCTCCGGGACTCGTTGGCCAGATAAGTTGCCCGGTTGGAGCGGAGCTGCTCCAGGGCTCCAAGAACGCCCTCGAAGAACAGGGTCAGTTTGGTGTTGGGACTCACGTTCGGCTCCGAGAGGTACCTCACATTCGGCATCCCCATGGCAGCCAGCTTCGTGGTGATCCTGCCGGCGACGTCGGCGAGGCGGCTAACCCAAAGGTTTATGCTCTCCGTGTACTCCTTGTGTTCGGTGGCATCATTCCTTCGCGGCTGCCTCTCCTCCTCCAGGCCCTTGGTCAGGGTCTCTTCCCGGGCGCTGACCTCCGAAAGCATCCCCTCAAGGCCCCTCCAGCTTCAGCTTCAGGTCATTAATGCTGGCATTGGCCTTGGAGAGCAGCTCGGCCTTGACAAGGACTATGGCCTGCTCCTCCGCCAAAGCGCCGCTGGCCGCGTCCTTCTCCTCCGTCAGCTCTAGGACCTGTTCCTTCAGCCCATCCCACTCCACCTCTAGCTCCGCCACCTTGCTGGCATGGACCAGGGCTTGAGCATTGAGTGCCTCCTTGTGCCTCTGCTCCATCTCCTGGGTCTGTTGTGCGACGAGCTTCTCGACCTCCTCATCATTGTCGTGGAGTGTTGCGGCGAGTGCCTCCTCACGGGCGGCAAGGTCCTCCTCCTGGGATTTCAGCTCGGCCTCGTGCTGGTGCCGAGCGGCCTCGTCCTTGGCGGCCTGTTCCTTCGCCGCCTATTGGTCTTTCTCGACGTCAGCCTGCTTTAGGATGAGCTCCTATTTGCACTCAGCCAACAGATCCTGGGCAACTTTCAGTTCATCGTGGGCCTAGCAGAACCAGGCCTATGTCTGAGCGACACGCTCCTCGAGGTCCACCTCCGCTTTGTCCACCGCTGCCATCCTGGATTTTTCCTTGTCCAGGCGGGCACGATGAAGCGCCCGGAACTTCTGGAAGTTGACGCTCATGGCCCGAAGGAGCTGCTCCTCTTGGGAACTGATACGTCTCCAACGTATCTATAATTTTTGATTGCTCCATGCTATATTATCTACTGTTTTGGACTATATTGGGCTTTATTTCCCACTTTTATATTATTTTTGGGACTAACCTATTAACCGGAGGCCCAGCCCAGAATTCCTGTTTTTTTGCCTATTTCAGTGTTTCGAAGAAACGGAATATCAAACAGAGTCCAAACAGAATGAAACCTTCGGGAACGTGATTTTCTCACCGAACGTGATCCAAGAGACTTGGACCCTACGCTAAGGCATCAGAGAGGCGGTCACGAGGGTGGGGGGCGCCCCCCCTAGGGCGCGCCCCCTGCCTCGTGGGCCCCTTGAAGCTCCACCGACGTACTTCTTCCTCCTATATAAACATACGTACCCCCAAACGATCAGAGAGGGAGCCAAAAAACTAATTCCACCGCCGCAACTTTCTGTATCCACGAGATCCCATCTTGGGGCCTGTTCCGAAGCTCCGCCGGAGAAGGCCATCATCATGGAAGGCTTCTACATCATCATAGCCTCTCCGATGAAGTGTGAGTAGTTTACCTCAGACCTTTGGGTCCATAGTTAGTAGCTAGATGGCTTCTTCTCTCTTTTTGGATCTCAATACAAAGTTTTCCCCCTCTCTTGTGGAGATCTATTCGATGTAATCTTCTTTTTGCAGTGTGTTTGTTGAGACCGATGAATTGTGGGTTTATGATCAAGTCTACCTATGAATAATATTTGAATCTTCTCTGAATTCTTTTATGTATGATTGGTTATCTTTGCAAGTCTCTTCGAATTATCCGTTTGGTTTGGCCAACTAGATTGGTAGTTCTTTCCATGGGAGAAGTGCTTAGCTTTGGGTTTGATCTTGCGGTGTCCTTTCCCAGTGACAGAAGGGGCAGCAAGGCACGTATTGCATCGTTGCCATCGAGGATAACAAGATGGGGTTTATTTCATATTTCATGAATTTATCTCTCTACATCATGTCATCTTGCCTAAGGCGTTACTCTGTTTTTAACTTAATACTCTAGATGCATGCTGGATAGCGGACGATGAGTGGAGTAATAGTAGTAGATACAGAATCGTTTCGATCTACTTGTGACGGACGTGATGCCTATATACATTATCATGCCTAGATATTCTCATAACTATGCTCCATTCTATCAATTGCTCACCAGTAATTTGTTCACCCATCGTAGAATACTTATGCTCTTGAGAGAAGCCACTAGTGAAACCTATGGCCCCCGGGTCTATTCTCATCATATCAATCTCCATCACTTTAATCTTGTTTTGCTTTTTACTTTGCCTTTACTTTTTACTTTGCATCTTTATACCAAAAATACCAAAAATATTATATCTATCAGATCTCACTCTCATAAGTGACCGTGAAGGGATTGACAACCCCTAATCGTGTTGGTTGCGAGTAGCTATCGTTTTGTGCAGGTATGAGGGACTTGAGCGTGGCCTCCTATTGGATTGATATCTTGGTTCTCAAAAACTGAGGGAAATACTTACGCTACTTTGCTGCATCATCCCTTCCTCTTCGAGGAAAACCAACGCAAGCTCAAGAGGTAGCAAGAAGGATTTCTGGCGCCGTTGCCGGGGAGTCTACGCAAAAAGTCAACATACCAAGTACCGATCACAATCCCTATCTCTCGCATTACATTATTTGCCATTTGCCTCTCATTTTCCTCTCCCCCACTTCACCCTCGCCATTTTATTCGCCCTCTCTCTCTCTATTCTCCTTCTCCGCCTCTTTTGCCCGTTTGCTTTTGTTTGCTCGTGTGTTAGATTGCTTGTTTGTCGCGATGGCTCAAGACACTACCAAATTGTGTGACTTCACCAATACCAATAATAATGATTATCTTAGCACTCCGATTGCTCCTCTTGCCAATACTGAATCTTGTGAAATCAATACTGCTTTGTTGAATCATGTTATGAAAGATCAATTCGCTGGCCTTCCTAGTGAAGATGCCGCTACTCATCTGAATAGCTTCATTGATTTATGTGATATGCAAAAGAAAAAAGATGTCGATAATGATGTCGTTAAATTGAAGCTATTTCCTTTTTCGCTTAGAGATCGTGCTAAAGCTTGGTTTTCGTCTTTGCCTAAAAATAGTATTGATTCTTGGAACAAGTGCAAAGATGCTTTTATCTCTAAGTATTTCCCTCCTGCTAAGATCATCTCTCTTAGAAATTATATTATGAATTTTAAGCAACTTGATCATGAACATGTTGCACAAGCTTGGGAGAGAATGAAATTAATGATACGTAATTGCCCGACTCATGGTTTGAATTTGTGGATGATTAAATTTTTTATGCCGGATTGAATTTTGCTTCTAGAAATCTTTTAGATTCGGCCGCGGGAGGCACTTTTATGGAAATCACTTTAGGAGATGCTACTAAACTCCCAGATAATATTATGGTTAATTATTCTCAATGGCATATTGAAAGTTCTTCTAATAAAAAAGTGCATCTGATAGAAGAAATCAATGTTTTGAGTGGAAAGATGGACGAACTTATGAGATTATTTGCTACTAAGAGTGTTTCTTCTGATCCTAATGATATGCCTTTGTCTACTTTGATTGACAATAACAATGAATCTATGGATGTGAATTTTGTTGGTAGGAATAATTTTGGTAACAACGCTTATAGAGGGAATTTTAATCCTAGGCCATATCCTAGTAATCCTTCTAATAATTATGGGAATTCCTACAAAAAATCTTATGGAAATTATAATAAGATGCCCTCTGAATTTGAGAATAGTGTTAAAGAGTTTATGAATCCACAAAAGAATTTTAATGCTTTGCTTGAAGAGAAATTGCTTAAAGTTGACGATTTGGCTAGGAACGTTGATAGAATTTCTCTTGAGATTGATTCTTTAAAGCTTAGATCTATTCCTCCTAAGCATGATATCAATGAGTCTCTCAAAGCCATGAGAATTTCCATTGATGAGTGCAAGGAAAGAACCGCTAGGATGCGTGCTTCCAAAGATGCCTTTATTAAAGCATGTTCTTCCAATTCCTATGAAAATAAAGATGAAGATCTAAAAGTTATTGATGTGTCTCCTATTAAATCTTTGTTTTGTAATATGAATCTTGATGAAACTGAATATGATCTTCCTTTACCTAGAAGGCGTTCTAAAAATCCAGAGTATTTTGATCTTTAAGATGAAATTGATGAAAGTGGGATTGAAAGAAATAAAAATCTAGATGTTGCTAAACCCACCATATTGGATTTCAAGGAATTTAATTATGAAAGTTGCTCTTTAATTGATTGTATTTCCTTGTTGCAATCCGTGCTAAATTCTCCACATGCTTATAGTCAACATAAAGCCTTCATCGAACATATTGTTGATGCTTTGATGCAATCTTATGAAGAAAAACTTGAGTTGAAAGTTTGTATCCCTAGAAAACTCTATGATGAGTGGGAACCAACTATTAAAATTAAAATTAAAGATCCTGAGTTTTATGCTTTGTGTGATTTGGGTGCTAGTGTCTCTACTATTCCCAAGACTTTGTGTGATTTGCTAGATTTCCGTAATTTTGATGATTGCTCTCTAAACTTGCATCTTGCAGATTCCACTATTAAGAAACCTATGTGAAGGATCAATGATGTTTTTATTGTTGCAAATAGAAATTATGTGCCCGTAGATTTCATTGTTCTTGATATAGATTGCAACCCTTCTTGCCCTATTATTCTTGGTAGACCCTTCCTTAGAACGGTTGGTGCGATTATTGATATGAAGGAAGGGAATATTAGATTTCAGTTTTCATTAAAAAGGGCATGGAAAACTTTCCAAGAAAGAAAATAAAATTGCAATATGAAACTATCATGACAGCCACTTATGGATTGCCTACCAAAGATGGCAATACCTAGATCTATCCTCGCTTTTATGCCTAGCTAGGGGCGTTAAACGATAGCGCTTGTTGGGAGGGAACCCAATTTTATTTTTGTTCCTGTTTAGTAATAAATAAATTATTTATCCTCTGTTTTGGTTGTGTTTTTTGTGTGTTTGTGCCAAGTAGAACCATTGGGAAGACTTGGGGAAAGTCTTGTTGAACTTGCTGTAAAAAACAGAAACTTTAGTGCTCACGAGAACTGCTTTAATTTTTATTTCAAGAGTGATATTTAGTTAATTCTTTTTGTAGATGATTAATAGATAAATTTCTCACGTCCAGCAATTTATTTTAGAATTTTTGGGGTTCCAGATATTGCGCTAGCTACAGATTACTACAGACTGTTCTGTTTATGACAGATTCTGTTTTTCGTGTGTTGTTTGCTTATTTTGATGAATCTATGGTTAGCAAAAGAGTTTATAATCCATAGAGAAGTTGGATTACAGTAGGTTTAACACAAATATAAATAAATAATGAGTTCATTACAGTACCTTTAAGTGGTATTTTGTTTTCTTTCGCTAACGGAGCTCACGAGTTTTCTACTTTAAGTTTTGTGTTGTGAAGTTTTCAAGTTTTGGGTGAATTCTTTTGATGGATTATGGAACAAGGAGTGGCAAGAGCCTAAGCTTGGGGATTCTCATGGTATGCCCAAGATAATCCAAGGACACCAAGAAGTCAAAGCTTGGGGATGCCCCGGAAGGCATCCCCTCTTTCATCCACTTCCATCGGTAATTTACTTGGAGCTATATTTTTATTCGCCAACATGATATGTGTTTTGCTTGGAGCATCTTGTATTATTTGTGTCTTTGTGTCTTAGTATGCCACAATCATCCTTTCTGTACACACCTTTTGAGAGAGCCATACATGAATAAAAATTTGATAGAATACTCTATGTGCTTCACTTATATCTTTTGAGCTAAGTAGTTTTTCTCTATGTGCTTCACTTATATCTTTTGAGCTAAGTAGTTTTGCTCTATGTGCTTCACTTATATCTTTTGAGCTAAGTAGTTTTGATCTATGTGCTTCACTTATATCTTTTGAGTGTTATAATTTTGCTCTATGTGCTTCACTTAGATCCTTTAGAGCATGGTGGTGGATTTGTTTTAAAGAAACTATTGATCTCTCATGCTTCAATTAAATTATTTTGAGAGTCTCTTAATAGCATGTTAATTTGCTTAATAATAATATGCTTGGTATTCAAGATTTATGAAACTTTCTTTTGAGTGTTTTGAATACTAAGAAAAGATTGAAACATGATAATTGTTTTGAGATATGGAGGTGATAATATTAAAAGTCATGCTAGTTGAGTAGTTGTGAATTTAAAGAATACTTGTGTTAACGTTTGTGATTCCCGTAGCATGCACGTATGGTGAACCATTATGTGGTGAAGTCAGAGCATGATTTATTTATTGACTGTCTTCCTTATGAGTGGCGGTCGGGGACGAGCGATGGTCTTTTCCTACCAATCTATCCCCCTAGGAGCATGCGCGTAATACTTTGCTTTGATAACTTCTAGATTTTTGCAATAAGTATATGAGTTCTTTATGACTAATGTTGAGTCCATGGATTGTACGCACTCTCACCCTTCCACGTTTGCTAGCCTCTCTAATACCGCGCACTTTGCCGGTATCATACACCCACCATATACCTTCCTCAAAACAGCCACCATACCTACCTATTATGGCATTTCCATAGCCATTCTGAGATATATTGCCATGCAGCTTTCCACCGTTCCATTTATTATGACACACTCCATCATTTTCATATTGCTTAGCATGATCATGTAGTTGACATCATATTTGTGGCAAAGCCACCATTCATAATTCTTTCATACATGTCACTGATGAGTCATTGCATATCCCGGTACACCACCGGAGGCATTCACATGGAGTCATATTTTGTTCTAAGTATCGAGTTGTAATTGTTGAGTTATAAGAAAAATAAAAGTGTGATGATCATCATTATGAGAGCATTGTCCCAGTGAGGAAAGGATGAGGGAGACTATGATTCCCCCACAAGTCGGGATGAGACTCCGGACGAAAAATAAATAAAAGAGGCCAAAGAAGCCCAAATAAAAAAAGGAGAAAGAAAAGAGGCCATAAAAAAAGAGAAAAGGCCCAAATAAAAAAATGAGAGAAAAAGAGAGAAGGGACAATGTTACTATCCTTTTACCACACTTGTGCTTCAAAGTATCACCATGATCTTCATAGTAGAGAGTCTCTCATGTTATCACTTCCATATACTAGTGGGAATCTTTCATTATAGAACTTGGCTTGTATATTCCAATGATGGGCTTCCTCAAATTGCCCTGGGTCTTCATGAGCAAGCAAGTTGGATGCACACCCACTTAGTTTCTTTTTGAGCTTTCATATACTTATAGCTCTAGTGCATCCGTTGCATGGCAATCCCTACTCACTCACGTTGATATCTATTGATGGGCATCTCCATAGCCTGTTGATACGCCTATCTGATGTGAGGCTATCTTCTCCTTTTTGTCTTCTCCACAACCACCATTCTATTCCACCTATAATGCTATATCCATGGCTCACGCTCATGTATTGCGTGAAGATTGAAGAAGTTCTGAAAAAGTTAGAGTATGAAACAATTGCTTGGCTTTTCATCAGGGTTGTGCATGATTTAAATACTTTGTGTGGTGAAGATAGAGCATAGCCAGACTATATGATTTTGTAGGGATAACTTTCTTTGGCCATGTTATTTTGAGAAGACATAATTGCATTGTTAGTATGCTTGAAGTATTATTATTTTTATGTCAATATAAACTTTTGTCCTGAATCTTTCGAATCTGAATATTCATATCATAATTAAGAAGATTTGCATTGAAATTATGCCAAGTAGCACTTCGCATCAAAAATTCTCTTTTTATCATTTACCTACTCGAGGACGAGCAGGAATTAAGCTTGGGGATGCCTGATACGTCTCCAACGTATCTATAATTTTTGATTGCTCCATGCTATATTATCTACTGTTTTGGACTATATTGGGCTTTATTTCCCACTTTTATATTATTTTTGGGACTAACCTATTAACCGGAGGCCAAACCCAGAATTGCGTTTTTTTTGCCTATTTCAGTGTTTCGAAGAAATGGAATATCAAACGGAGTCCAAACGGAATGAAACCTTCGGGAACGTGATTTTCTCACCGAACGTGATCCAGGAGACTTGGACCCTATGCCAAGGCATTAGAGAGGCAGTCACGAGGGTGGGGGGCGTGCCCCCTGCCTCGTGGGCCCCTTGGAGCTCCACCGACGTACTTCTTCCTCCTATATATACATACGTACCCCCAAACGATTAGAGAGGGATCCAAAAACCTAATTCCACGGCCGCAACTTTCTGTATCAACGAGATCCCTTCTTGGGGCCTGTTCCAGAGCTCAGCCGAAGAGGGCCGTCATCACGGAAGGCTTCTACATCATCATAGCCTCTCCGATGAAGTGTGAGTAGTTTACCTCAGACCTTCGGGTCCATAGTTAGTAGCTAGATGGCTTCTTCTCTCTTTTTGGATCTCAATACAAAGTTCTCCCCCTCTCTTGTGGAGATATATTCGATGTAATCTTATTTTCGCGGTGTGTTTGTTGAGACCGATGAATTGTGGGTTTATGATCAAGTCTATCTATGAATAATATTTGAATCTTCTCTGAATTCTTTTATGTATGATTGGTTATCTTTGCAAGTCTCTTCGAATTATCAGTTTGGTTTGGCCAACTAGATTGGTAGTTCTTGCCATGGGAGAAATGCTTAGCTTTGGGTTCGATCTTGCGGTGTCCTTTCCCAGTGACAGAAGGGGCAGCAAGGCACGTATTGCATCATTGCCATCGAGGATAACAAGATGGGGTTTATTTCATATTGTATGAATTTATCTCTCTACATCATGTCATCTTGCTTAAGGCATTACTATGTTTTTAACTTAATACTCTAGATGCATGCTGGATAGCGGTTGATGAGTGGAGTAATAGTAGTAGATGCAGAATCGTTTTGGTCTACTTGTGAGTAGCTATCGTTTTGTGCAGGTACGAGGGACTTGAGCGTGGCCTCCTACTAGATTGATACCTTGGTTCTCAAAAACTGAGGGAAATACTTACGCTACTTTGCTGTATCATCCCTTCCTCTTCGGGGAAAACCAACGCAAGCTCAAGAGGTAGCAGGAACCGCCACCACCGGTGCTCGGTTTGTCGACAACCTCAAGCCCGGCGGCGGCGAGAGCCTCGTCATCGAACACCTCCCCCTCGGTTGGCGCCCTGGTGCTCGCCGTTCCCGGGAGGTGGACGAATAGGTCGTCGCTCACCTTTAAATATTTGCCCGAGCCAAAGGCAGCTGAGGAAGAAGGTTGATCGTCCACCAACCCCTCCCCGGCAGGCCCTTTGCCAGCCTCCCCGACAGGCCCCTTGCCGGCCTCTTCAGCAGCGTTCTTGGCGGCCTCCTTGGCGGCAATCTTGTTGGCCTCGTCCTCGGCGTCCTTGGCGACCTCCTCGATGACGGTGTTGATATCCTCCCGGACGCCGAGGAAGGGCCTGGATACCAAGAAGGGTAATGAGATGGAGCCAAGATCAAGATTCAAAAAGAAGAAGAAGGAACAGGGACAAGAAGCGAACAACTTACCCGCACGAGGCTGGGAAGAAGTGGCGCCTTCCCCGCCAATGTTCGTTGCCAGGGCAGAGCCACCGACAACCAAGCTCGCTCCCTCCTCCTCCATATGTGTGGGATCAGTGGTCGATGCCCTTGCCGGGGACGCCCCTCTGGGCGGCGTAGTTGAGGGGGCGGCGTGTTGGGGGTGGCCCTCGGCGGCTCCTCCTGCTGCTGTTCTCCTCCTGCAAACCCGGCAAGGTAAGCATCAAAGATTCACACCCCAAGGCTCATCAGTTAAAGAGTGAGTGGCGGACTCACGCTGGGGGCTGAAGCGGGGGCTGCGTCGGGGGCTGTTGTCCGGGCTGCTCTCCACCAATAGCGGCGTATGCGAAGTACCCGCCACGAGCTTGTCGCCCGCTGAGGCCTTGGCCCTCTTCGCCACCCTCTGCGCCAGCGTCTCCGTGTCCCTGTGAATATGATACCAAATCAAAGGAAGATAACACATGCGTAAGTTCAAGAGATGATGGGGGAAGAATACTTACTCGTTCTCCACCTTCTCCTCCGTTAGCTTCCTCTTCCTTGCCGGGCTATAGGACCCCAGGTCGAACTCGGCCTCCAAGGTGCTGTCTGAAGGAGGAGGAGAAGGGTACGGGGTCCGGTGCCGCTTGGAAGAGGAAGAAGCAGTTGTTGTCCTATTCACCACCGCGGCCTTCACCGCCTTCTTCACTGCCGCGGCCTTCATCGCCCTCGTCTCATGCACGAGCTCCCCCGGGCCAGCTGCCACTGCGTAGTCCTGCCGGGCCGGACCGGATCGCCAGAGGTATCCCACCGCAAGGCATGCCGCCTCCCCGCGGCCGAAGGGTCCTTCACCTCGACCTCCTCTTCGGACGACTCTTCGCCTGCATCTTCAACTAGGGGAGCCTCATCATCGGTGCCGCTGGCCTCCCCGGCAGACTCCGCCCACCGGGCGAACACCCTCTCCTCCACGGCCACGTCGGCCTCATCCTCCATGCCGCTAGCGTTGCCGACCTCCCAGGAGAGCGCCGCCTCCGCTGCCCTGGTGGTGATGTAGTCCAGCTCTACCTTGGTGGTGTCCTGGATGAGCAGCAGCTAGTCGCGGACATAAGCATCCGACAAGGCGTCGAAGAACTCATGCGCCTTCTCCACTGGCAGCTCAGCCCAGGCCGAGTTAAGGCCATGTGCGTTGAACTTCGGCATCATGGCGATATTGGCGGACTGGCGAGAGTTATTGCTCAGCAGGACCACTCCCGCCGGCAACCCAAACAGGGGGCCCTTGACGGCCTTGCCGGCCTTCGTGGCCCTGCTGGTCCTCTCAGCCCTGCTGTCGCTGCCCACATCAAGCTGAAAGAGCCTTTGATAGAAATGCACAAGCCCCGTCACCGTGAAGTTATGCTTCAGCCAGGGCAGAGCCTCATGACGTTGGCCGCATTCCTGAAGTCCTAGGTCGGCCTCCCCTTGTTGTGTAGCGGGGCGAGTCAGCAACGGATGAAGTCCGCCCCAATCATCTCGAGGGTGAGCCCGGCTGTGGTGAGGCGATGGATCCTGGTGGTGCCGATCGAGAGCTTCTTGTCGTTGGCGTCGAGGTGGCTCCAGTCCGTGTGGCGGGTCAGCGGGCTCTAACGAACCCGACAAAACTCTTGCGGGTCCTCCTCCTCGATCCAGCACCACCGGCCCCGCCACTCCTCCCACCTCTCCTTCTGGCCACCCTCCGAGTACGTGCCTTTCTCCTGGGTCCTTGGGATCCAGGCAATGCTCCCAGAGATGGCACCCCCAGGTTGTAGACAAGGGGAGAAGTAGTGGCGGAAGAGCGCCGTGCTAGGGAGCACCCCGGCAAAGCCCTCGCAGAGGTGGGCAAAGAGAGCCATGCACGCCACGACGTTCGGTGTGAGATCCAAAAGATGGAAGTCGTAGGTGTGCATGACGTCGTTGTAGAAGTCAGAGAAAGGGGGGCAGAGCCCGCAAGAGAAGAAATCGACGAAGAAGGGGTACTGATTTGGGCCGCCCTTGGCAAAATCCGCGAGGACGACGAGCGTGGTAGGGTGCCCCGTCATCTTCCTCCCCCACAAGGGCAAGAAGAAGTTCTTCAGGTGGACTGCATCGACCGTCAGCGGGAAGTAGGCAAGCTGCGTCCGCCGCATCGCCGACTCGCTCTCCGGCGCCTCCTTCTCCCTGGCATCCTTGGCCGCTCCCTTTCCCCTGTTGGTTTTGGGCGCCATGGCAGCTGGGAGGGGGCGAAAGATCAAGAGAAATGGGGGCGCAGCGGCATCAAGCAGAAGCAAGAACTTTGAATCTTTCGCTTGAGAAAGAAGAGAGGAATGGCGGTTCCAAGATTGGAAGAGGCGTAAAGGGTAAATGAGCAGCGCGCCTGCGGTTTTCCTTTTTTATGGGGAAGGCGCGGGCCGCCTCTTTACCATTTACCACGATGTGACGCATGAGGGCAGCAACCGCCCCACGCATGAACCCCACGTCACGCACGACCCCCACGCCGCGCATTCAACGCGGGTCATGGGGAAGTGCAACTGGCGAGGGAGTTACTGCAGTACAACTCGACCCCGCATGCCCGCGCACCGTTTTGGGCCTAGCCCAACAACGCGTCGCACTTATGTGTGGCCCAGGCCCGGGGGCTCCTGTCGGTGCACAAAAGGAGGGGTACTACTTTGTACCCCTTTACTTGTGCGCGTGAAGTTGGAGCCGTGCCTGCGGCCACACCTAGCGCGACAGAGGATGGAAGCAAAGCCATAAGACAACCAGAGCAATGCCAAGCCAGAAACACGAAGAGCAGAAGGGCGAGGCGAACTCCCCCGGCAAGAACCTTGCCAGGGCAACTTGCCCAACACCAGTTGAGCCACCACCCTTGAGCCCAAGAGTTCCAACACCATCAACCACTTTGGAACTGAGGCTCGGGAGGCACCTCCATGGTGGCCTGCAGATCTTTATGAAGACCAAGAACATGCAAGACTAGATGATAACCAGAAGACGACGATGCTCAGCAAGATCCTTGCCGAGGATACCCACAAGACCCCCCGGTAAAACCCTTGTCGAAGACATCCGCGGGGCCGCACCCAGGCAAACATCTGGCAAGACTCCACCACCGTTCCCATGCAGATGCCAACCAAACCAGCTAGGAGAGCACCTGTGTGGTGACGTGCGACCTCTTGGCCAACTCAGCAAGCACTTGCGTGGTGGAATGCAGATCTTCGTGAAGACTATGCCACCGCACCAACTCAGCAGCCAGCCTGCCTGCGTGGCGCTACACGCCTCGTTAGTTCAGATGCGCGTCGAAGCCATGCTAGGCGGCGATAGCTGGGACGACCATCCTTGCCGTCCCCGATAAAGCAAGAAGGGCAAATGTGTTTGTCCTATGGTGCCAGGAGATAGACTCGACCACTGTATAGCTTTCCACGTCCTGTATGCCACTGTAGCGGGCCCTTCGACTATAAAAGGAGACCCGCGGCGTACTTACAGAGGATTCTGATTTTTTGGACCTTGCATGCTTTGTACCTAGTCCAAGAACACCAGATAAACCTAAACCAGCAAGAGTAGGGTATTACACACCACTTGCCGCCCGAACCGGGATAATCCCCCTGCATTGATATCTCAATCCTGCTCTTTCCACAGCCCCACGCCCGCCAACCGTAGCGAAAGGGATTCCTCGTGATCCCGTAGGTGTCGTTTCCCCCGACATCCCATCTCGATGAATAAATTGTAGAACTTGCACGTCGACATCTCAAAACTCACACTTTGGACGGATCTCCTTCTTCCATCTGGACTGACAGTTACAGAACTTCCATCAGGTAACTCACATAACAAGCATGAATACACCGATATCAACGAGAAATTGTGAGGGGGGGGGGGTCACAGCGGTTGCGGGCAAGGGGAGGGTGGAGACGTGGCCAGCGTTCAGTTCAATTGGCGGTATTCCGTCAGTGCTGCAAAAACAAAAACATTTGCATTTTCTAAAGATAACAAAGGGCAGATGAACTGAGTCTGATTTTGCTAGTGAACTGATGCAATTTTATAGAATGAACCTTCACAGTTCCCCAGTTCTTAGTTCAATTGGTAGTGTTCCGTGAGTCTTGTGGAAACATGACCATTTGCATTTTTTGAAGCTACTGGGGTTGTTGGGGCGGCACTGAACGGGCACTGGTGGTGGTGGTGAACGGCCTGGGGTGGCGAAGGTGAACGACCTGCGTGCTGAGGCAGCGGAGGGCGACGCCGGATCATGGGGGAGGCCCAATTCCAATAAGAGGTGTGTAAAATTAATTGACTAATATCATATTTTGCTACTTTTAGTTGCAGCCCCAATTCCAATAAGAGATTTGTAAAACTAATTGACCAATATCATTTTAACAAAAAGAACCTGTCCAGTGGGCACCCATGATAACTACAAGCAGCAAGTGGCATAATGAAAATAAGCCTAGTATGAGCTCTAGCAAGTAGCAACTGTGAGCATTCAGATTTATGTATGCCATTTCAGTGTGTATCGTCATTAAATTGTTTAAGATCCCAGAAAGCCGAGGCGGACATGGCCTCGTCAATCCTAACATTGAATGTATATCTTTTATGTTATGAAAAGTAAGTGGTATCATCCGTCAGACACACACAACAATTATTTATGTAGTCTATCATCCATTGTACTGCCATTAGCACTGCACACACACCGCCATTAGTACTGACATTAGTACAACAATAATTTCTTTGGTCAGACATCCATTACCCTAACCCAAAATGTACTGCCATTAGCACTGCACACAAATGGCCATTTGTATTTCAATTGTTGTAATATATGTAGTTGAACTTATAGATTCACATTTGTAATTGTTGCTCTTATAAATATCATGTGTGTTTGTTTACATACTGAAAATGAAATACATACTGAACTTAACAATACGGAAACAACAATACTTCCTACTTGTATCTCTTTGTTGCCATGTAGTTAGAGCTTACAGCCACATGAGCAAAATCTTTTATTATATTTTTGTAATAATCTGACATATAGTATAAAACCAATCTGGGTTTTAACACATACAATTGAACTTTTCTGTACGTTTTTCTTGAACTGATGGCATATATACATGGTGAACTATAGTGCATCAATTTTGGCAGTAAACACAATTCATATTTTTAGAATTAGGAGATGGACCGAGCTGATTGTTCTAGGTACGGTGAACTGATTTTGCAGATAAAAATCTAGTTTCTATGTACGATGGACTGTAGGAGCAAAGGAAAATGGGACACATTGGTTGAAAGTGTCTTCTTTCTTCAATTGAGCAGGTGGCCGAGCAGCGTGGTGATAGGGGGCGGCGCGCGGCGGCGCGACTGATGCTCATGACTAACTCGTCCATCTCGACACTATGGGGTCGAACTGAGGACGGCTATGGGAGTAGGGAGCATCGAGCGCAGTAGGTGGTGGCGCATACCTAGGTGAAGCAGGAAGGAGACGCGCATGCAAACAAGAAGGGCCCGGTGGTTGGAGTTCGTCTTCATCCATGGCGAGCACCGGGGTGCGCCTTCCTCGGTCGCGGAGCGACTTGCGCCTCCACACTTCCCCGCCGCGCCGGGCCTCTGCAACCATGGGCGAGATCCAGGAGGTCGGCCGCGGGTGCCATGTGCGGGGGGGGGGGGGGGGGGGGGGGTGGGCATGAGGCCGGTGTGTCGCCACTAGCCTTCAATGAGGACTGACACTATTAGCGGGAAAATGATGGCAGAAGAGGCGGGAAACCGATGAGAGGAGTGGTGAGAAACGGTAGCCTGTTTAGAAAAGCTAGTAGAGAAGGAAGCGTGAGCAGCACGACGCATGCGCACAGTGCTTACCCATGTACTGCATGTGCTGTCGAAAGGGCCCAGAGTTCCCGTTCGATCTGGGAGCATCCAACGGTGCACACGTACGATCCATGGGGTTTGGTGAAACACCCCAAAAATTTAACCAAATTTTATTAAGTAAAATTTGGTCAGAAATAAAAATTTTGAGCTGTATGAGCTCAATTATTAATTTCAAAGCTTTCTATTTTCTGTTTTACAAAATTCTTCCCTCCATAGAAGATTATTTTTGTGAAATGTTGTGGTCCTTGGTTGATTTGTAAATCATTTGATTTATATCATAAGCAACAGTAGGAAACATTTTCATAATAAAATTTTCCACAAGCAATAGTTTTAAAAGCATTTTCAATACTTAAAAACACTTCTATTGCACTACAATTATTTTAAATAATTGTTTCAAAATCCCACAAAAATTATGAGAGGTCCGGTGATTCCTATAAATCACTTTTGTGCAAAACCCTAACTATGTCTTTTGAAAATTTTGAGTGAAACATCTTCTTTCCAATTCTGTCCCATTCTTGAGTTATAACTGCAACCCTAATTTTCCTAGCTCCATTAATTTTGAAACTTTGCCATCTTGTAGTACTTCCAACCAAAACCTTAACTCCAGGAGATCAGCTTTATTTGTGTCTTTTAAGACCATGAAACACTCCTCTGAAGTTTCTATCTAGAACTAAATTATGGTAAAACTTGCACTAGCAAGTTTTCCATATTGCCAAAATAACTCCACCACCTTCTCTATCATCTAAACATACCTCACCTTGCCAAGTTTCATCATCAACAAAATTCTCTAGCTTGCCCTGGTATTCTGTCGAACACTTCATGTGCATGGCAGAAATCTGCAACTTTATAAACCTGCATTGGGCACCTGCTCATTTGGCCAAACCAACATGTCCACTAACTCTACCTCATCCACACTCTTGATCTTGTTAAGTTTTAGTTGCACCAGATCGCATTTGGTTGCCCTAGTATTTCTTCGAGCATGTCTCGTGCGTGTCTAGAGCGTGTCGAGAGCGCGCGTACTGCACCGCTGGCCTCGAGCTTCTGCCGTGTCTCTGCTGCCTCCCCCTCTCGTCCTAATCCTCCTCTGCATCAGCCCGACCGCCCAGGAGCTCGCCGACACCCTCGCTTGGCCCCTAGCACCACCCACCGCCGTCTTCGACAACCAGGACCGCCGCCCGACGAGTCCGCCTTCGCCACGTCTCTGTCCGGGCCCCTCTCGCTTGATTGCCAACGGCTCGAGCTCATCTGCAGCTCACCGGACACATTAGCGACACACTAGCCTCGCCACCGCCCACTCGCTCGCCTTGAATGGCCGCCGCCACGGTCAGCTCAGGCATGGCACCGCCCAGGCCACCCGAGCCAGCCAGCGCATCCTCGCGGTAAATACGGACGGACACCGTCTGTACCTAACCGCGTAGACCACGCCTACCTCGCCACCGCTCGCGCTTTGCCATCAATGGCTGCCGCCACCTCGGCCATCCTCTGGAACCCGCGAAGCGACCTCCCCACACTATATAAGGCCACCCCAGGCTTGGCAAGTTCTTCAACACCACTCCCCCTCCTCCTGCAAGCTTCCTATATGCGATGCCCGAAAACTGACGCTCCAGATGCCTTCCATGTTTTGCGTGTCAGCTCTGCTATTTATTTGGTTGTTGCTTTTCATCATCGCATCATGTGCATTGCATCATCATGTTTTCAAAACTTGCATCCGTCCGGGTTCCCCCAGTTCCCCCCCTTGTCCGTTCTGAGCCAAGACACACTCGCACGCGCCCGCAGCACCTCCGAAATATTATTTTATAAGTGGCCGGAAAATGTTCTCGGAATGGGATGAAAGTTGGCATGCGGTGTTGTTATGTTGTCAGTAGACCGCCTGCCAAATTTCATCGCACTTAGAGTCCGTTTGACGCCCCAACAGATAACTATTGCGACATTATAGTCGGTCAAACCATCAGACGTTTTCGGTCTCCGGAAACCTTGCCGGGTTGCATTTCCGTCTCTCTCTTCTCAGCCCAAGACCTCTCATACACAGCCCACTAACCCCACCTAGGCCCAACCAACCTCCCCTCTCGACCGGTGCATCAGATCGCCATCGGAGCGCTCCAAGACGGTCTAAAACCCCTAACCCTAAACTTGCCCTATATAAAACTCTCCCCTTGCCATTTTTGGGCACTTCCTAGCCTCCACCTACCCCTAGTCTTCTCCCACCTCGCAGCCGCTGCCACCACCTCGAAATCCATGCCCAGTCGCTCCCCCTCCACCACTTGGCACCGCCGCCAGCGCCCCTGCAGCCAACCACATCGTGCCACCTCATCCCTTAGCCACCTTGCAGCCAGTCGGCGCAAGCCACGTGGCCTCCACACACCCTAGCACCGCCGCGGCCCACGGAAGCCCGCAGCCGGCCCGCCTCAGGCCGGATCTGGGCCCGACCGCGCGCCGAGCCGCGAGATCTCGAGTGCCCGAGTGCCCCACGCCACATGCCACAGCGTCCCCTAGCTCCCTCTGCGCCCAACCCACCGCCACCTCGCCGAACCACGATGGCCACCGGGAGCCGCGCCGGCGAACGCTGCCGCTGCATCAAGCGACCCCGCGCTCCCCTCTTCCTTTCTTCCCTGCTACCGGTTGTCGCTCCCTCTCACCTCCTGGCTTCCTCCTCGCAGGTGCACCGCCGCCATGGATAGCCGATGGAGCTCCGCGCCGCCCTGCCGGTTGACCGTGCTGCTGGCTGGATCCGATGACCCCGTCCCGAATCCACCCATCCCCGTCGTCCCCTGACCTCTGCCCGCTCCAGCCACCGTCCGTCTGAGTCCAGCGAGCTCCTGCCACGTCGACCTTGCCTCTTCTTCGAGCGACAGAACAACACCACTCGCCCGCGTGAGGCCTCCTCTTCATCCCCACGAGGCCCAACCTCCCGCACTGCGCCAGGCCTAGCGGCGCCTCCTCCATCACCGGGCCAAGGCCCATTAGGTGAGGCCACTGCTAGCGTCCATGTTCTGTTCCGCACAGTGCATGGATTCGGCCCATGTCATATTTTTTCGGCTCTGCGAGTTTAGCAATTATTCCAGGATTTACCTGTTTTATAGAAAAACCCTTGGACATCATGCATTTAATATCTCACCAACCGTGCATCCAAATTGAACAAACTTAATATGTAAAATGCTTAGAATTTTGTCTAGTTTCTTAATATGCAACTTTCATCCATGTTAAAAATGTTGTTTGTTTTAAACTTGCTTAAATGCCATGCTAAAATGATTTATTTCATAACTAATTAACCGTAGCTCGGATTTAAATAATCTTTTTATGTAAATGGGGTAGAAAAATGCATAGATTAACATGGTACCATTACTTTGCATGTTTAACAACTATAAAAATATGGTTTTAGGCAGAACAGTACCAAATTCATAACATGCATATGGGGATTTTCTGGAATTGTTGTTTGTTGTTTCCGGCCTCATTTAAACTTGCCTAAATAGTTAGTTTAATTATGCTTCACCTCTTCCCATGTTTAATAACATTTAATATTGTTGGTACATAATTGAGAGGGAATTAAATAATTGAATGTGGTGTTTCGTCAATATGCAACTCGTTGCATATTAAGCTCCACTTAATTTGTAGTATTATTTGTTGCACTTTGCCATGCCATGCCTCTTTAAACCGGACATGCATCATAATTGGTTGTGCATCATGCCAAGTTTATGTGATGGTTATTTACTATGATTCTTGCTTCTTTCCGGGTTGCTTCTCTCATTAGCTTCGGTTTCGTTCTGGAGTTGTGAGGATTCGTTCGACTACATCCGTTTGCCTTCTTCATGGACTCATTCTTCTTCCTTGCGAGATCTCAGGCACGATGACCATACCCTCGATATCACTTCTATCTTTGCTTGCTAGTTGTTCGTTCTATCTGCGGTTATGTGGCAGATGGGAATTTGTTAGTATCCGGTTGTAGATAACTTGACACTTAACTTAATTAAAATGAATCAACCGCATGTGTAGCTGTGATGGTCTCTTTCTGGCGGAGTCCGCGAAGTGAACACGGTATTGGGTTATGTTTGAATGTAAGTAGTTTCAGGATCACTTCCTGATCACTTCTAGCTTCACGACTATTGCGTAGCTTCTCATCTTACTCTTATTTGCGTATGTTAGCCACCATTTTTTGCTTGGCGCTTGCTGCAGCTCCACCTCATTACCTTATCCTACCCATAAGCTTAAATAGTCTCGATGCTGCGGAGCATCCTACGGTCATCCCCATGGACCTACCATCGCCTCATGAAGTGCCAAGAGAACCTATGACTCGAGCTAGAGCTAGAGCTCTCGAGACCGAGGGGACATCTCTCCTTAGTGATATTACATGTAATTCTCTCGAGACATGGCTACTACCTAAGTATGAGATGTTGTGCATGATTAGGTACCAAGAGGACCCTACCGAAGATGCACGTGAAGACGGATAAGCCACCAAGTCCACGGATGAAGAGGAACGCCAAAAGGAGAAGAAGGCAGCTCCAGGGCCCGGACATCTGGCCTCAAGCCCGGACATCCAGCCGCTGGGGACATCAGCTACAGCAGCCTTCCAGCCGCTGGACATCTATAGGCCCCGGACGTCCGGCCCCAGCCCGGACGTCCGGCCCCAACGCCCAGATATCCGGAAAAGCTGCAACAGAGGACAGAAGAGAACCCCCGCCAGCCCGGACATCCGGCCTTCCGCGAACGCCCGGACATCTGGCCCGACGGCTGGACGTCCGGCCCCATCTGTCTGCGCGCAGTAAAGGGCCGAGGCCCATGTATCCTTTTACCCCCTGGACTATATATACTCTCCTCCTACCTATGTTTTAGGGTTAGCAAGGGATTAGCTCATATTTTGTGTGAGAGCTTTGCTCATCCACTTGGTTACCTTCTCCTCGGGGATCGCGCCTCCTCGGAGAAGATCCCCCAAGCGGATTCAAGACCCCTTCACAGGAAGAACATCAAGACCTCCTCGTGGAGAAGATCCTGCTACTTGTATCGTCCTTAGTTGACTGTGGATCATGTACCTCTTATGTGTTTGAGGATCTAGCATATGTGTGACTATTTCTTGTTGGTTTTAGTGATTCTCTCGTGTTTCCCCTCGTGATTTCCCTCGTTTTCCCCCTCGTGTTCTTCGTGAGATCCGCTCCTTTCGTGAAAGATCGGCCCCTAGGGTTCCTACCCTACATCATCTTGGTATCTAGAGCCAGGTTGATCACGATTTCGGAGCCTCCCTGTTGTGTTTCTAGCCTTGTTTTTGTTATTTTGTCCCTAATTCAAAAATTTCCCCACAAAAATAGCCCCAATTTTTTTTGTGATTTGTTGGTGTGATGAAGTTTTGTTGGATTTGATCCATGGATTTCGTGTGTTGCAGGTAGATCTAGCTTTCCATCCACTTTTCCCCAATTTCCATCCACAAATTTCTCTGAATTTGGCCGGATTTGACCTCTCCACGTGAAGATCTTCGAATTCGTCCACGGATCTAGAGCCCGAACATCCGGCCCAATAGCCCGGACATCCGGCTTTCAAGCCCGGACATTCGGCCCCTGGCAGCAACATCTCCATCCACCGCCTCGTTTTCCGTCCATATTTCGCCAAATTTTGTTCCGGTGCCCAAATACACTTCTGCATACCACCACCACTTCCGCATAGCACCGCCATATACCACATACACCACCATCGCTTACCACTACCAACTCCGACAATTATGTCAAATTTTGCTTTGAGAATTTGAGTTGTGGTTCCATGTCCTATTGTGTTTCGGCTATTTAGGTACGGTTCGACATCAACATCATCGCCGCTCATCTTCGCCACGGACGCGTCATCAACAACAACCATCTCGGCTATATCATCTTGGTATTCGTGCCACCATTTTGACACCATACCGTAAGCAAGAAGCAGTAAACTCATCTTGGTATAGTGATACATCATTCTTTTCATTACATTGATAGCCATCATAGCCTCACTCTTTGCGTCGCTTACCCATCGTGACTAGCCTTTGAGTATTGTCGGCAACGTGACTTGTGCACATTAGTGGTCATACTTCCCATAGCATACATACATATCATCGGTGCATATCTTGGTATCATCTCTTGTGTCACAAGGTTGTCATCGCATACACAAGTGCTATCTTGGTTCGTGAAGCATTGCATGAGAAAAGAGCTCAAACAACAAAGAGCCAAACAGGCTTTTAAGCATAAGGGAAAGATAAGCAAAGAGCTTTTAAGCAAGAACCATAGCATCATACAACATTAAGATTGTCATACTAGATCATTTTGGATCATATCATCGAAACACCATACATAGAGCATACTTGGGATAGAAGTCATTGCATTTTTGCTTAGTAGGTTGTGCACAAGTCTTCGTATCCACCTATTGTGCAATCGTGCTAGCGTCTCTCTAATGTTGTGGAACAAGAGCATTTTCGTGGATTCCACATGTTGGCTCATCCTTGGTTGCATGACCCACTTATCTCTTTGCGTGTGTGTTTCCGTGTACCTTATATTACTTGGTCTACCCATTGCATTGCAAACTTGCGAATCTTTTCCAACATTATTGAAGCTCACTAACAATTGCGTCAAATTTTGTGCCACCATCCTAACCAAGCTCCACCATAAGCTTTTACTTGTGTAGGTGTGAGAAAACGACAAGAATTGGTACCAATTGTGCTATTTCCTTGTTCCACATTGGAGTGATCTTTGATCCACCTTCAACTTTGGTCAAGGTACATTTGGTATACGTTCTTCTCTTTCTACCACTCACATATTTTGCTTGGAATGATGGATAGGCCAATTACTTCTACCAACCCACTCTTTCTCGAGCAAGACGACGGCATGACTTCCTTTGTCACAAAGAGCCACCTCTTTTGTGCACAACGTGCTTTGCATCAAGAGCAACAAGCAATGAATGACCGCATCGACCATCTCGCCACCGACTTGTGACTATCCGAGAAATGCACACGAGACTACTTCGACCACAAGCTCGATGATCACAAGCAAGAGAATGATGCAAGAATGGACGAGATTCGTGCTTTGTTGTTCAACCGCTCTTCTTCCACTTCGTCCTCATCAAGACGGAGCCGCTCAAGTCGACACTACGACTTCACTCTCTCCGGCTCAAGTACACCGACATCAAACACTCTTCGATGTGTCGCGCGCAACGATCGTCAAGCAAGCCTCAATCCTCTACGCGACAACGACTCTCAAGAGCACCGACACCATGAAAAACCAAGCTACATTTGCGCAAGCACGAGAACGACAACGACAATGCCAACGAGAAGAGGAAGAGCGAGCACGCCTACACCAAGATGCACAAGATGCCGAGGAACAACGCCAAGAACAACAACTACGTGAAGCTCAAGCACTTGAGGCGCAACGTGCCCTTCGAGATTCAAGTCACGCCATTGCCACACGTAATCTCCATTGGTGTGAATAAGAAGAAGCACTTCATGAAGAAGTTCAAGAGAGGATTTACCAATCATGTGCGCATCATCAAGTTCCTCAAGTTCGTCCTCGAGCTCGACAAGCCCCTCCACAAGCTCCACAAGAACCCCAAGTTCACCAAGGGCATGAAGACAATGGAAACCCTCCATGACAAGAGCAACATGAGGTCGACAACCCTCCTCGCCAAGAGCAACATGAGTTTGACAATCCTCAACAACATGGGCGTCATCATCCTCGACCCCACCACAATGAAGAGCAATGCTACGGCAAGCTAAAGTTCACCATGCCCAAGTTCAATGGAAGTAATGATCCTAAAGAGTACCTTTCATGGGTATTGAAGGTCGACAAAATCTTCCGTTCGCACAACTATGAAGAAGAGAAGAAGATCGCGATGGCATCCCTTGAGTTCCAAGACTATGTCCTCATTTGGTGGGAACAAGTCATTGAGCGTCGTGAGGCAAGAGGTGAACCACCCATCACTACTTGGGCGCAAATGAAGGATGTCATGAGAGCATGCTTCGTGCCTACCTATTACAACCGCGACCTCTTCAAGAAACTCCAACTACTCAAGCAAGGAACCAAGAGCGTTGAAGAGTACTATAAGGATATGGAGAATGCAATGATACGAGCCAATGTCACGGAAGATGATGAGCAAACTATGGCACGTTTCTTGAATGGACTCAATCATCCCATCAAGAAGATCGCCGACTACCAAAGCAAAACATCAAGTGCAAGAAGACTTCAAGTATGTCAAGTTCTCATCCAAGTCATACGGCTTCTCCAACACCCAAGCTTCAACTACTCCAACACCGTCTACCTCAACCAAGCCTTATACAAGCAACATCGTCAAGTCGAGTTACAAGAAAACTTCGAAAACTCCAAGTCATCCTCCTACTACAAGCAACTTCAAGCTGAGAGCTTCATCATCATCTACCCCAACCGATGAGACCGTCAACACAAGTTCCTTCAAATGCTTCACATGCGGAGGCTGAGGCCACAAGTCCTTTGAGTGTACCAACAAGCGAACCATGATCCTCAACAACGATCGTACATACGACTCCATGAGCGAAGGAGAAACGGAAGCACTTGAGCAAGTCGCCATGCACCAGCAAGTGAACAATGAAGAGGAACAAGTATTTTGTGATGAAGATTCAAGTCCCGCTCTTGTTGTCTCCAAGGTCTTGACCCTTCAACATCACCAATAAGAAGACCAAAGATGCCATATCTTTCATAGCAAGGCCGACATCAATGGAAGGTCCGTCAAGGTCATCATCGATGGAGAGAGTTGTCATAACTTAGCAAGTGAAGAACTTTGCTCCAAGCTCCAATTGCCCAAGACAAAGCACCCACATCCCTGCAAAGCTCAATGGCTAAGCGACTTCGGCACTATTCAGTCAAGCATCGAGTACAAATCTCCTTCAAAATTGGCGCTTATGAAGACACTTTGGAGTGTGATGTCGTTCCAATGACTGTTTGCCACCTTCTTCTTAGTCGACCATGGCAACTTGATAGAGGTGCGATTCACAACGGCCGAACGAACCACTACATATTCAAGATGAAAGGAAAGGAGTACATACTTCGCCCTATGTCTCCAATCCAAGTGATTGCCGACAAGAAAGCCACCCAGCATGGAGAGAATGGTGAGAGAGTGAACCACCAAAAAGAGAGTGAGCGCCACAAGCCCAAATCGGGTGCCTCGATGCTGAGCGAAAAGAAGAACTTAGTTCTCTTTGCCACCAAAAGTGATGTAAGAGGAGTGTGTGAGAACCCATCTAGTGTCCTACACTATGTCCTTTTGTGCAAGGACGACGCACCAAAAGATAACACCTCTCACGCTCTACCTTTAGTGTTGTCTTCTCTTTTGCAAGAATTCCAAGATGTTTTCCCCGATGAGCTACCTTCGAGACAACCCCCACTGCATCGACCTCATCCCCGGAACACCTCTTCCGAACAAAGCTCCCTACCGAGTCAACCCCGACGAAACCAAAGAAATACAAAGGGAAGTAAAGCATCTCACGGACCATGGACATGTGCGCGAAAGTTTGAGTCCTTGTGCCGTTCCGGTCATTCTTGTGCCAAAACGAGACGGTAGCTTTCGCATGTGCTCTGATTGTAGACCTATCAACGCTATCATGGTTCGCTATAGGTATCCCATTCCACGCCTTGATGATATGCTTTATGAACTTAGAGGTGCCGCTATATTTTCTAAAATTGATCTTAAAAGTGGTTACTATCAAATCCGCATACAAGAGGGTGATGAATGGAAAACTGCTTTCAAAACAAAGTTTGGTTTGTATGAGTGGTTAGTCATGCCTATGGGTCTATCATAAGCACCGGGTACTTTTATGCGTCTTATGAATCATGTCTTTCGCCCTTATATTGATGAGTTTGTTGTGGTCTACTTCGATGATATCCTTGTTTATAGCAAATCTCTTAAAGATCATGTCACCCATGTCCGAACCATTTTGCAAACTCTTCGAAAAGAGTGTCTCTATGCTAACATGGAGAAGTGCCTTTTTGGCGTTGATAAGATCATTTTATTGGGTTTTGTCGTTTCCTCTAAGGGTGTTCATGTTGATGAATCCAAGATCAATGCTATTAAAACTTGGCCACAACCAACCAACTTGCATCAAGTGTGTAGCATCCTTGGTTTAGCCGGTTTCTACCATAGATTTGTGAAGGACTTTAGCGCGATTGCTTCACCTTTGCATGCTTTGAGAAAGAAAAATGAGCCTTTTGTTTGGGGACCATCCCAAGACACCGCTTTCAATGAGCTTAAGAATTTGCTTACTGATGCTCCCGTGCTTGCATTACCCAACTTTGACAAACCCTTTGAGATCCATTGTGATGCTAGTGGTAATGGCATAGGGGGTGTGTTAACGCAAGAGAAGCGCCCCATAGCTTACTTTAGTGAGAAACTTTCCGGAGCGCAACTCAATTACCCCATCTATGACTAAGAGTTATATGATTTAGTGCTAGTTTTGCATGAATGGGAACACTATCTTCGCCCTCATGAATTTATCATTCATACCGATCATGAAACGCTTGAATACCTTAAGGGTCAAACCAAGTTGAACAAGCTTCATGCTAAGTGGAGTGAATTCATTGAGTCTTTTCCTTATGTCATCAAGTACATCAAAGGTAAGGAAAGTGTTGTGGCGGACGCTCTTTCCCTCATATCCATGCTTGTTACTCAACTTGAATTGGATGTCATTGGCTTTGCGCACATAAAAGACTTGTATGCACATGATCCCACTTTTACTATTCCTTATGCCAAGTGTTTGATGCATACATCTTGGGAATGCTATTACATCAAAGATGGATATCTTATGAGAGCTAACAAATTTTGCATCCCCGAGTCTTCTCTTTGTTTGTTGCTTTTGCAGGAATCTCATGGAGGAGGACTAATGGGACATTTTGGACGCGACAAGACTTTTGCTACGCTCTCCAAGAACTATTATTGGCCTAAGATGTTTCGTGACGTCAACCGCTTCACCAACCGATGCTCTACATGTCGCAAAGCTAAGTCTAAAGCTCAATCACATGGCCTTTGCATGCCTCTCCCAATTCCATATCAACCATGGGAAGATATTAGCATGGATTTTGTATTTGGTTTGCCTAGAACTATAAATGGAAAGGATTCGGTATTTGTTGTCGTGGACCATTTCTCTAAGATGGCACATTTCATTCCTTGCAATAAGATAAACGACGCTTCACATGTTGCGAATCTCTTTTGTAGGGACATATTGCGTCTACATGGAGTGCCAAAGACGATTGTCTTGGACCGCGACGTCAAGTTCCTAAGCTACTTCTGGAAGACCCTATGCGCCAAGCTCGGAATCAACCTACTCTTCTCCACGGCTTACCATCCTCAAACCGACGGCCAAACGGAGGTGGCCAACCGCACACCCTCCGCTCTACTTCGAGTGCTAATCAATAAGAACATCAAGGAGTGGGAGGAGTGTCTACCTATCGCCGAGTTCGCCTACAACCACGCACGACACTCAACTACCGGCAAGTCCCCCTCGAGGTCATCTACGGATTCAACCCATTGTCCCCTTTGGACATTCTTCCGCTATCACTACAAGAGCGCATCAATATGGACGCAAGTGCACGTGTGAACCATCTCAAGAAGGTGCATGAAGATACAAGGCAAACCATCAAGCGCCAAGTACAACGACTTGCGACCAAGCGCAACATCAACAAGAACCGCATGGTATTGAACATTGGAGATCTAGTGTGGCTACACCTTCGCAAGGATCACTTCCCCCACAAATGCAAGTCCAAACTTCGACCACGGGCGGACGGACCCTTCAAGGTGCTTGAATGCTACAACAACAACGCCAACAAGATCGACCTCCCGCGTGACAAGTACTCTATGAGCGACATCTTCAACGTCAAGGATCTCTCGCCCTACCATGGTGATGAGGATTTTAATCTGACGTTGGATCTTCCCCAAGGGAGGGCAGATGATGCGTAGCATCCTACGGTCATCCCCATGGACCTACCATCACCTCACGAAGTGCCAAGAGGACCTATGACTCGAGCTAGAGCTAGAGCTCTCGAGACCGAGGTGACTTTTCTCCTTAGTGATATTACATGTGATTCTCTCGAGACATGGCTACTACCTAAGTTCGAGATGTTGTGCATGATTAGGTACCAAGAGGACCCTCCCGAAGATGCACGTGAAGACGGACAAGCCACCAAGTCCACGGATGAAGAGGAACGCCGAAAGGAGAAGAAGGCAGCTCCAGGGCCCGGACATCCGGCCTCGAGCCCGGACATCCGGCCGCTGGAGACATCAGCTACAACAGCCTTCCAGTCGATGGACATCTACAGGCCCCGGACATCCGGCCCGGCCCGGAAATCCGGCCCCAATGCCCGGATATCCGGACAAGCTGCAACAGAGGACAGAAGAGAACCCCATCCCAGACATCCGGCTCCTCCAGCCCAGACATCCGGCCTTTGCGAACGCCCGAACATCCGGCCCCGTCTGTCTGCTCACAGTAAAGGGACGAGGCCCATGTACCCTTTCACCCCCTAGACTATATATACTCTCATCCCACCTACGGTTTAGGGTTAGCAAAGGATTAGCTCATATTTTGTGTGAGAGCTTTGCTCATCCACTTGGTTACCTTCTCCTCGGAGATCGTGCCTCCTCGGAGAAGATCCCCCAAGCGGATTCAAGACCCCTTCATGGGAAGAACCTCAAGACCTCCTCACGGTGAAGATCGTTCTACTTGTATCGTCCTTAGTTGACCATGGATCATGTATCTCTTATGTGTTTGAGGATCTATGAAAGGATCAAGAAGAGGTGTCTAGAGGGGGGTGAATAGACTCTTAGCAAGAAAAGTTGCAGTTTTTAAATTCTTTAAGATGAAGTGGAGTTTTAGCACAAGCAAACATTCACAATACATATCAAGCAAGCATGACAAGAGTATATGAGCAGCAAAAAGTAAATCATGCAAGTTGCAAGAATTTAAAGGGATGGGATTGGAGTGTGCAAATGCAATTAGAGACACGGAGATTTTTTTTATCCGTGGTTCCAATAGGTGGTGCTATCGTACATCCACGTTGATGGAGACTTCAACCCACGAAGGGTAACGGTTGCGTGAGTCCACGGAGGGCTCCACCCACTAAGGGTCCATGAAGAAGCAACCTTGTCTATCCCACAATGGCCATCGTCCACGAAGGACTTGCCTCACTAGGGTATATATTCATGAAGTAGGCGATCTCCTTGCCCGTACAACCTCCTTGGTTCAACTCCACAATCTTGACGGAGGCTCCCAAGTAACATCTAGCCAATCTAGGAGACACCACTCTCCAAAAGGTAATAGATGGTGTGTTGATGATGAACTCCTTTCTCTTGTGCTTAAAATGATAGTCTCCCCAACACTCAACTCTCTCTCATAGGAGTGGATTTGGTAGAAAGATGATTTGAGTGGAAAGAAACATGGGGACGGCTAGAGATAAAGATTTATGTGGTTGGAATGGAATATCTTGAACTCAACACAAGTGTATGTGGTTCTCTCTCAGAAAATGTATGTTGGAAGTGTAGGCATGTTCTGATGGCTCTCTCCATGAATGAAGAGTGCGTGGAGGGGTATATATAACCTCCACACAAAAATCTAACCGTTACACACAAATCACCAAACTCGGTGGGACCGAATTATAAAACTCGGTCGGACCGATTTGGTTCATAATGTGCCCGTTAGGCATTTCGGTGGGACCGACATGATCAACTCGATGGGACCGATGTACTAGGGTTGGGGTAAAGCCTTATCTCAGTTGGACCGGTTACACAAACTTGGTGGGACCGATTAGGGAAATAAGCAAAACAGAGAGTTGGCCAAGCAAACTCGGTGGGACCAATTTCATATTTCGATGAGACCAAAATTAATGTAATAGGCAACAGAGAGTTTGCAAGCCCATCTCGATGAGACCGAGACCCCATCGGTGAGACCGAATTGACTAGGGTTTCTGGCAGTGGCTATGTCAAGTGAACTCCGTGGCGCCGGATAGAAAGTTTCGGTGGGGCCGAGTTTGACTTTTGGTTTGGGACAAATGTGGATATGAGAAAGTGGTTGAGGGCTTTGGAGCATATCACTAAGCACTTTGAGCAAGCAAGCCATTAAGCAACACCTCATCCCCTCTTAATAGTATTGGCTTTCCTATGGACTCAATGTGATCTTGGATCACTAAAATGAGAAATGTAGAGTCCTGAGCTTTGAGCTTGAGCCAATCCTTTGTCCTTATCATCTCGAAGGGGTTCCACATCCTCTAGTCCATGCCACTCCATTGTCGAACTTATCTAAAGCATACTAGATGAAAGCATTAGTCCAACAAGAGATATGTTGACATTAATTACCAAAATCACCCAGGGATGAAAGCATTAGTCCACATCAGTCTCCCCCTTTTTGGTACTTGATGACAACATACATCAAAGCTTTAGATAAAGATATAGAGAATAACAAGTAAAGCTTTGGAAAGACATGTAACATGCATAGGCTCCCCCTATATGTATGCAATCATGTAAATATGGAATATAAGAGCATGTGAATGCATAAGCATGACAGAGTAAGCAATGTGTTACATGTATCTTGGCTATATGCATCAGATGAAATGATGTAAGTGTAGGAAATGTACCTTCATGCTCATGAGTCCTTGCAAACAGTATGTACATCAGCAAGAAATCCTCATGCACATGACTTTGATGCATATACTTACCTTGTGGTCTTGAGTTGGATTAGAAAGGGATGAATCTGAGTAAACAAGGTTAGATAACACAGATACATCTACTAGCCAGAGCAAACAAAAGGAACCACAAGAGTACCAAGATTTGGATGACATGTAGAGTGTGAGCACTGGATGCTCTATTAGATATAGACATGTCCCCAAAAGGTAAAGATATGCAATGAATTCAAAGATTTTCTTCCCTTGGATGTCTTGCTGCCCCTAAATCTTGTATGGGATACTGGGCGAAGATAGGGACCAGAAAATCAGAGCAAACCAAAAAAGCAAACATGAACATGCCTTTTCCCCTCTAAAGACAGGTGACTTCTCTCCTCTTTGAATACCAAGCATCTGGGGCTTTTATGTTATTTTTCTCTTCCTTCCTATTTGAAGTATTCTCTCTTCCCCCTTTTGAAGAATTAAGCTTTGATGTGATATCTCTCTCCCCCTTTGACATCAATTTCCAAGAAGGGTTCTCCTAGAGTGCGAGTCAAAATAGGTTTGGTCCTTGAGTCACAGAGCAAAGCAGCATATAGAGTGTCATGCTGGTAGAGGACAGGGATCATTGAGTGGACCTGGAACAGAAATGCAGGAACAAGTGGCAAATGATCTTTTCTGCGTAGAAATCGGTGACACCGAGTTGTTTACTTCGGTAGCACCGAAAGATGTCTGTTTGATCGAAAATGGCAGACCGGTGTGACCGAGTTTAACACAGAGAGAACACTTGTCACCTCAGCTCACTAGGCAAATAAGATCTCACAAAGATTTGCGAGGAATTGGATGCAGGGAATGCATAATAAAACAGAGAAAAGAAAATCTAGATGAAGTTTTTTTTTGATAAGGGAAAGGGATTAAATATGCAAAGGGAAAAATGCAAAAACTCAAAGAAACACTAGAGAACTTCATCTAGAATTGGGCGGTGACAAAGTCACCTATGTTAGAGTATATTGACTAAGTAGTCAAGTGAGAACACTTGATCATAAGTCATACTCATCATTTAAGCTCAAAATGGGGTTGCCATTTTTCGTTTAAGCATTTGATGTATTCTCATCTTGTTGAGTTGCTTTGACCTATCACTTGAGGTTAAGCTTCTCTAAGATGGAATGACATACCTTGGGTGGTGGTGTCGATCCTAGTCATGTAGTTGAACTTGTGTGAGTTGCTCGAGGTTGATGTAGCTCACCAAGAGTCGGGAGCACCACTTGGAAGTGAGTTCATCTACCTACATGGGTTAGTTTTTGCAAGAAAGAGCACTTCTGTATACAAAACGACAATCATGAAACTTGATACCAATTGAAATTTGATATATATAATTTGTCAAAGGATGTGTTGAAGGATTTCATGCTTCCTTCTCATCAACCACCATTGTGTAGAGACTTTGTGATGTAGAGACTTCTCAAGATGTGAGTGAGTTGCAATCTCATAAATTTAGATTCATCCAAGTACCTACAAGGGTTAGATAACATGCAAGGGTGCAATATATCCAAGACATATGAATATCATTAATACGTCCATTTTGCATCATGCTCTTATATCGATGTTTATTGCATTATGGGCTGTTAATTCACATTATGTCACAATACTTATGGTTATTCTCTCTTATTTTACAAGGTTTACATAAGGAGGGAGAATGCCGGCAGCTGGAATTCTGGGCTGGAAAAGGAGCAAATATTAGACACCTATTTTGCACAACTCCAAAAGTCCTAAAACTCCACGGAATGCCTTATAATAAATAATGAAAAATCCTCGCCAAAGATGAAGACCAAGGGGCCCACACCCTTTCCACGAGGGTGGGGGTGCCCCCCCTAGGGTGCGCCCCCTACCTCGTGGGCCCCCTGGTGGCTCTCCGATGACCATCTTCTCCTATATGAAGTCTTTCATTGAGAAAAAAAAGAAGAAGCAACCTTTTGGGATGAAACTCCGCCGCCACGAGGCGGAACCTTGGCGGAACCAATCTAGGGCTCCGGCAGAGCTGTTCTGCCGGGGAAACTTCCCTCACAGAGGCAGAAATCATCGCCATCGTCATCACCAATGCTCCTCTCATCGGGAGAGGGCAATATCCATCAACATCTTCATCAGCACCATCTCATCTCAAAACCCTAGTTCATCTCCTGTATCCAATTCTTGGCTCCAAGTCCGGGATTGGTGCTAGTAGGTTGCTAGTAGTGTTAATTACTCCTTGTTGTTGATGCTAGTTGGTTTAATTGGTGGAAGATCATATGTTCAAATCCTTTATGCATATTATTACCCCTCTGATTATGAACATGAATATGCTTTGTGAGTAGTTATTTGTTCCTGAGGACAAGGGAGAAGTCTTGCTATTAGTAGTCATGTGAATTTAGTATTCGTTCGATATTTTGATGAGATGAATGTTGTCTAGCCTCTAGTGGTGTTATGTGAATGTCTACTACATAACACTTCACCATTATTTGGGCCTATAGGAAGGCATTGGAAAGTAATAAGTAGATGATGGGTTGCTAGAGTGACAGAAGCTTAAACCCTAGTTTACGCGTTGCTTCGTAAGGGGCTGATTTGGATCCATGTGTTTCATGCTATGGTTAGGTTTACCTTAGTACTTTTGTTGTAGTTGTGGATGCTTGCAATAGAGGTTAATCATAAGTGGGATGCTTGTTCAAGTAAGAACAACACCCAAGCTCCAGTCCACCCACATGTCATATTATCAAAGTATCAAACGCGAATCATATGAATGTGATGAAAACTAGCTTGACGATATTCCCATGTGTCCTCGGGAGCGCTTTTCCTTATATAAGAGTTTGTCCAGGCTTGTCCTTTGCTACAAAAAGGATTGGGCCACCTTGCTGCACTTTATTTACTTTTGTTACTTGTTGCTCGTTACAAATTATCTTATCACAAAACTATCTGTTACCACTTATTTCAGTACTTGCAGAGAATACCTTGCTGAAAACCGCTTATCATTTCCTTCTACTCCTCGTTGGGTTCGACATTCTTACTTATCGAAAGGACTACGATAGATCCCCTATACTTGTGGGTCATCAAGACTCTTTTCTAGCGTCGTTGCTGGGGAGTGAAGCATCTTTGGTAGGTGGAATTTGGTAAGGAAAAATTTATATAGTGTGCTGAAATTTACTTTCACTTGTCACTATGGAAAGTAATCCTCTGAGGGGCTTGTTCGGGGTATCTTCACCCCAACCAGTAGAACAAAGAGTTGCTCCTCAACCTACTGAACCTATTGAAAATGAAATTCCTTATGAGTATCCTTCGGGTATGATAGAAAAACTGCTAGCTAATCCTTTTACAGGAGATGGAACAAAGCATCCTGATGAACACCTAATATATGTGGATGAAGTTTGTGGATTATTTAAGCTTGCAGGTATACCCGATGATGTTGCTAAGAAGAAGGTCTTCCCTTTATCTTTGAAGGGAGACGCATTGATATGGTATACGCTATGTGATGATACGAGATCATGGAATTATAGAAGATTGAAATTGGAATTTCATCAAAAGTATTACCCTATGCATCTTGTTCATCGTGATCGCAATTATATATAATTTTAGGCCTCGCGAAGGAGAAAACATCGCTCAAGCTTGGGGGAGGCTTAAATCAATGTTATATTCATGCCCCAATCATGAGCTCCCAAGGGAAACAATTCTTCAAAAAAATTATGCTCGTCTTTCTGAAAATAATCGCACCATGCTCCATACTTCTTGTGCTGGCTCTTTTATGATGAAGACTATTGGATTTAGATGGGATTTATTGGATAGAATTAAACGCAACTCTGAAGATTGGGATCTCGACAAAGGTAAGGAGTCAGGTATGACACCTAAGTTTGATTGTGTTAAATATTTTATGGATACCGATATTTTTAGTAAGTTTAGCACGAAATATGTACTTGATTCTCAGATAGTAGCTTCTTTCTGTGAATCTTTTGCTACTTATGTTGATCTCCCTAAGGAGAAGTGGTTTAAATATCATCCTCCCATAGAATTAAAAGTAGTTTCACCTATTAAAGTTAAAGAAAAGACTGTCACTTATAATGATCCTATTGTTCCTACTTGTTATGTTGAGAAACCACCTTTCCCTGTTAGGATAAAGGATCATGCTAAAGCTTCAACTGTGGTTCGTAAAAGCAATATTAATACAAATACACCTCCTAAGGAAGTTAAAGTAGAACCTAATATTGCTATTGTTAAAGATCTCTTGTCTGATAATATAGATGGGCATGTTATTTAATTCTGTAATGAAACTGCTAGAATTGCTAAACCCCGTGATACAGATAAACCTAGACCAGTGGTAGGCATGCCTGTTATTTCTGATAAAATAGGTGATCATTGTTATCATGGCTTATGTGATATGGGTGCTAGTGCTATTGCAATACCTATTTACCTATACAAAGAAATTATGCATGACATTGCACCTGTTGAGTTAGAAGAAATTGATGTTACTATTAAACTTGCTAATAGAGATACTATTTCACCAATGGGAATTGTTAGAGATGTTGAAGTCTTGTGTGGGAAAACTAAATATCCTGCTGATTTTCTTGTTCTTGGTTCCCAACAAGATAGCTTTTGTCCCATTATATTTGGTAGACCCTTCTTAAATACTGTTAATGCTACCATAGATTGCACAAGGGATGTTGTTACTGTCGGCTTAGATGATATGACTCATGAGTTTAATTTCTCTAAATTTAGTAAACAACACCGTGAAGAAGAATTGCCTAGTAAGGATGAAATTATTGGTCTTGCTTCTATTGACGTACCTCCTAGTGATCCTTTAGAACAATATTTGCTAGACCATGAGAATGATATGTTTATGAATGAAAGAAGGGAAATAGATGAAGTATTCTTTAAACATGAACCTATGCTGAAACACAATTTGCCTGTTGAAATCCTAGGGGATCCTCCTCCACCTAAGGGTGATCCCGTGTTTGAGCTTAAACCGTTGCCTGATAATCTTAAATATGCTTATCTTGATGAAAGAAGATATATCCTGTTATTATTAGTGATAACCTTTCAGAGCATGAAGAAGAAAGATTATTGAAAACTCTGAAGAAGCACCGTGCTGCTATTGGATATACTCTTGTTGATCTTAAGGGCATTAGTCCCACTCTATGTCAACATAAAATAAATTTGGAAGTAGATGTCAAACCAGTTAGTGATCCTCAATGACGTCTGAATCCTAAAATGAAAGAAGTGGTAAGAAAAGAAATACTAAAGCTTCTGGAGGCAGGTATAATTTATCCCGTTGCTGATAGTCAGTGGGTAAGTCCTGTTCATTGTGTCCCTAAGAAGGGAGGTATTACTGTTGTTCCTAATGATAAAGATGAATTGATTCCACAAAGAATTATTATAGGTTATAGGATGGTGATTGATTTACACAAATTAAATAAGGCTACTAAGAAAGATCATTACCCCTTACCTTTTATCGATCAAATGCTAGAAATATTATGCAAACATACACATTACTCTTTCTAGATTGTTATTCTGGTTTCTCTCAAATACATGTGTCGGCTAAAGATCAATCAAAGACTACTTTTACATGCCCTTTTGGTACTTTTGCTTATAGACATATGCCTTTTGGCTTATGTAATGCACCTGCTACCTTTCAAAGATGCATGATGGCTATATTCTCTGACTTTTGTGAAAAGATTTGTGAGGTTTTCATGGACGACTTTTCCGTCTATGGTGCCTCTTTTGATGATTGCTTGAGCAATCTTGATCAAGTTTTGCAGACATGTGAAGAAACTAATCTTGTCTTGAATTGGGAAAAGTGCCACTTTACAGTTAATGAAGGTATTGTCTTGCGGCATAAAGTTTCTGAAAGAGGTATTGAAGTTGATAAAGCCAAGGTTGATGCTATTGAAAAGATGCCATGTCCCAAGGACATCAAAGGTATAAGAAGTTTCCTTGGTCGCACTGGATTTTATAGGAGGTGCATTAAGGACTTCTCAAAAATTTCTCAGCCTTTGACTAATTTATTACAAAAAGATATACCATTTGTCTTTGATGATGATTATGTAGAAGCATTTGAAATACTTAAGAAAGCATTAGTCTCTGCACCTATTGTTCACCTGATTGCAATTTACCCTTTGAAATTATGTGTGATGCCAGCGATTATGCTGTAGGTGCATTTCTAGGGCAAAGAGTTGATAAGAAATTAAATGTTATCAATTATGCTAGTAATACTCTAGACAATGCTCAAATAAATTATGCTACTACTGAAAAATAACTTTTAGCAGTTGTATTTGCTTGTGATAAGTTCAGACCTTATATTGTTGATTCTAAAGTAACTATCCACACTGATCATGCTACTATTAAATATCTTATGGAGAAGAAAGATGCTAAACCTAGACTTATTAGATGGGTTCTCTTGCTACAAGAATTTGATTTGCATATTGTTGATAGAAAAGGAGCTGAGAACCCCATTGCAGACAACTTATCTAGGTTAGAGAATGTTCTTGATGACCCACTACCTATTGATGATAGCTTTCCTGATGAACAATTAAATGTCATAAGTACTTCTCGTAATACTCCTACTGATTATGCTAATTACATTATTGCTAAATTCATACCACCTAGCTTCACATACCAACAAAAGAAAAAGTTCTTCTATGATTTGAGGCATTACTTTTGGGATGACCCACATCTTTATAAACAAGGAGTAGATGGTGTTGTTAGACGTTGTGTACCTGAGCATGATCAGGAACAAATCCTATGCAAGTGCCAGTCCTAAACTTATGGAGGACACCACGCGGGAGATAGAACTGCACATAAGGTATTGCAATCCGGTTTTTATTGGCCTACTCTCTTCAAGGATGCTCGTAAGTTTGTCCTATATTGTGATGAATGTGAAAGAATTGGTAATATTAGTAGATGTCAAGAAATGCCTATGAATTATTCACTTTTTATTGAACCATTTGATGTTTGGGGCTTTGATTATATGTGACCTTTTCCTGCCTCTAATGGATATACACATATTTTAGTTGCTGTTGATTACGTTACTAAGTGGGTAGAAGCTATTACAACTAGTAGTGCTGATCATAACACTTCTATTAAAATGCTTAAAGAAGTTATTTTTCCGAGGTTTGGAGTCCCTAGATATTTAATGACTGATGGTGGTTCACATTTTATTCATGGTGCTTTCCGTAAAATGCTTGCTAAATATGACCGTCAATCATAGAATTGCATCTCCGGATCACCCACAGTCTAGTGGTCAAGTAGAATTGAGTAATAGAGAACTCAAATTAATTTTGCAAAAGACTGTCAATAGGTCTAGAAAGAATTGGTCCGAGAAACTTAATGATGCATTATGGGCCTATAGAACTGCATATAAAAATCCTATGGGTATGTCTCCGTATAAAATAGTATATGGAAAAGCATGTCACTTACCTCTCGAACTAGAACATAAGGCATATAGGGCTATTAAAGAGCTCAATTATGATTTCAAACTTGCCGGTGAAAAGAGGTTATTAGATATTAGCTCACTTGATGAATGGAGAACCCAAGCTTATGAAAATGCCAAGTTGTTTAAAGAAAAGGTTAAAAGATGGCATGACAAAAGGATACAAAAGCGTGAGTTTAATGTAGGTGATTATGTATTGCTATACAACTCTCGTCTAAGATTTTTTGCAGGAAAACTTCTCTCTAAATGGTAAGGCCCCTATGTTATTGAGGAGGTCTATCGTTCTGGTGCCATAAAAATCAACAACTTTGAAGGCACAAATCTAAGGTGGTAAACGGTCAAAGAATCAAACATTATATCTCAGTTAATCCCATAAATATTGAAACCAATATTATTGAAACCGTAACCCCAGAGGAATACATAAGGGACACTTTCCAGAATGTTTCAGACCCCGAAAAGCAATAGGTATGTGGTACGGTAAGTAAACCGATTCCAAAACAGTTTTAAGGCAATATTTCTCCATTTTGGAATATTTAGAAAAATAGAAAATTAAGTAGCAGTCCGGGAAGGACACAAGGGCCCCACGAGGGTGGAGGGCGTGCCCTACCCCGCTGGGCGCGCCCCCTACCTCGTTAGCACCAAGTGTGCCTTCCGGACTCCGTTTTCTTGCACGATACGTATTTTTGTCGGTAAAAATTCACTATATATTCTCCCGACGGTTTTGACTCCCGTACCATGCAAATATCCTCTGTTTTTGTTTCGAGCTGTTGCTGCTGCAGATTAGAGCAAGATGTCTTCTCAAGAGTCAGTCGGGGAGAGCCGGGTATCTAATCCGGCACCGGAACCAAGGGCAAATAGCGACCCTGACCACTTTGGGCCAGCAGCGGAGGAAGAGATGGAGGCTGACTTAATGAGGGTAGATGCCATGGAGGATCAAGAAGTCACCTCTCGCTTCCGAGCTGGGTTCACGATGGGGGAACTACAGAGCTCAGCTATTCCAAACTCGGTTATCCCTTCCAATGTTAGATTTCTTTCTTATGAAAATATGAAGAGGAGTGTCACTTGTTCTCCCGCAACTATGAAACACCCTTGGGTGCAAGGAGCTTTCGGCGTCACAGGAAAGCTTCGTAAGGAAACAATGGACCTCAAGCAGCAAGTCAACAAGCTCGAGGAGGAGAATCGTATCCTGAGAGGAATCAACGCCAAAAATGTTTCACCAACAACAAAGAAGGATACATAATAACATGGGTATGGGCACTCCCCTTGGCAACTGCCAAGCTTGGGGGAGGTGCCCCGGTATCATATCACAATCACAACTCCTATCTTTACCGTTTTCCTTAGTTTGATCCTATTAATAGTATTTTGATCTAGTAGAATAAAGTTTATGGCATGATCTAGTTTTAAGTTTTGCTTTATGATCTCTCTATGTAATCAAGTCCGTGAGCTATATAATAAAGATTAGTGTTGAGTCAAGGGCTTGATTTTCTTGCTATGATCTTGGGTGAATAAAAGAAAAGAGAAAAAGAATAAGAAGAAACAAAAGTTCATATTGATCTTATTGATAGTAATGACTTCACATAGAAAGAGTGTGATGATTAAAAGTTGTTGGGAGTTGGCAGACATAGCTTTGGTCATCGTTGCAATTAATAGGAAGTAATAAGGAAAGAGAGGTTTCACATATAAATATACTATTATTGACATCTTTTATGATTGGGAGCACTCATCAAAATATGACATGCTAAAGAGTTGATGTTGGACAAGGAAGACAACGTAATGGGTTATGTTTTCTTATATCTGAGATAAAGTATGTTGTCAGGGATCATCCAACATGTTGAGCATGCCTTTCCCACTCATGCTAGCCAAATTCTCAGCACCAAGTAGAGATACTACTTCTGCTTCCAAATACCCTTAAACCAGTTTTGCCATGAGAGTCCATCATATCTACCTATGGATTGAGTAAGATCCTTCAAGTAAGTTGTCATCGATGCAAAGCAATAAAAATTGCTCTAAATATGTATGATTAGTGTGGGAGAAATAATGTTTATACGATCTTGTGATGTGGGAGTAATAAAAGCGACGGACTGCATAATAAAGGTTCATATCACAAGGGGCAATATAAAGTGACGTTCTATCGCATTAAGATTTTGTGCATCCAACCATAAAAGCGCATGGCAACCTCTGCTTCCCTCTGCGAAGGGCCTATCTTTTATTATTATCTTCTACCTTATGCAAGTGTCGTGGTGATCTTCACCTCTCCCTTTTTCATTTTATCCTTTGGCAAGCCCAGCATGTTGGAAAGAACCTGATATATATATATATATATATATATAATTGAATGTAGGGGGGCATGAGTTATTATTGTTGACATTACCCTCGAGGTAAAAGGTTGTGGGGCGAAACTATAAGCCCCTATCTTTCTCTGTGTCCGATTAAAACTCCATAACCACAAGTATTGAGTGAGTGTTAGCAATCATGAAGGACTAGATGATAGTTGAATATGTGGACTTGCTTTTTAGCTCTGACATAGACTCTTTCTGATGTTATGATAAATTACAACAGCTTCAATGACTGAGGTTATAGTTTGTTGGTTCATACTTTTGCATTGTGAATAGATCATCACTTGAACATAAGTAATCATATGACAATATCTATGTATGTTGCTGTTATGAGAATAATCATGATGCCCTCATGTCCATATTTTATTTTTATCGACGCCTCTACCTCTAAACATGGGGACATATTTATTGTTATCGGCTTTCGCTTGAGGACAAGCGACGTCTAAGCTTGGGGGAGTTGATACGTCCATTTTGCACCATGATTTTATATCAATATTTATTGCATTATGGGCTGTTATTTCACATTATGTCACAATACTTATGGCTATTCTCTCTTATTTTAAAAGGTTTACATAAGGAGGGAGAGTGCCGGCAGCTGGAATTCTGGGCTGGAAAAGGAGCAAATATTAGAGACCTATTCTGCACAACTCCAAAAGTCCTGAAACTCCACGGAATGCCTTATAATAAATAATGAAAAATCCTCGCCAAAGGTGAAGACCAGGGAGCCCACACCCTTTCCATGAGGGTGGGGGGCGCCCCCCCCTAGGGCGTGCCCCCTACCTCGTGGGCCGCCTGGTGGCTCTCCGATGACCATCTTCTCCTATATGAAGTCTTTCGTCGAGAAAAAAAGAAGCAACCTTTCGGGACGAAACTCCGCCACCACGAGGCGGAACCTTGGCCGAACCAATCTAGGGCTCCGGCAAAGCTGTTCTGCCGGGGAAACTTCCCTCCCGGAGGGGGAAATCGCCACCATCATCACCAACGCTCCTCTCATCGGGAGAGGGCAATCTCCATCAACATCTTCATCAGCACCATCTCATCTCAAAACCCTAGTTCATCTCTTGTATCCAATTCTTATCTCCAAGTCTGGGATTGGTGCTAGTAGGTTGCTAGTAGTGTTAATTACTCCTTGTAGTTGATGCTAGTTGGTTTAATTGGTGGAAGATCATATGTTCAGATCCTTTATGCATATTATTACCCCTCTGATTATGAACATGAATATGCTTTGTGAGTAGTTACGTTTGTTCCTGAGGACAAGGGAGAAGTCTTGCTATTAGTAGTCATGTGAAATTGGTATTCGTTCGATATTTTGATGAGATGTATGTTGTCTAGCCTCTAGTGGTGTTATGTGAACGTCGACTACATAACACTTCACCATTATTTGGGCCTAGAGGAAGGCATTGGGAAGTAATAAGTAGATGATGGGTTGCTAGAGTGACAGAAGCTTAAACCCTAGTTTATGCGTTGCTTCATACGGGGCTGATTTGGATCCATATGTTTCATACTATGGTTAGGTTTACCTTAATACTTTTGTTGTAGTTGCTGATGCTTGCAATAGAGGTTAATCATAAGTGGTATGCTTGTTCAAGTAAGAACAGCACCCAAGCACCGGTTCACCCACATGTCAAATTATCTAAGTACCGAACGCGAATCATATGAACATGATGAAAACTAGCTTGACGATATTCCCATGTGTCCTCGGGAGCGCTTTTCCTTATATAAGAGTTTGTACAGGCTTGTCCTTTGCTACAAAAAGGATTGGGCCACCTTGCTGCACTTTATTTACCTTTTTACTTGTTGCTCATTACAAATTATCTTATCACAAAACTATCTCTTACCACTTATTTGAGTACTTGCAGAGAATACCTTGCTGAAAACCGCTTATCATTTCCTTCTGCTCCTCGTTGGGTTTGACACTCTTACTTATCGAAAGGACTACGATAGATCCCCTATACTTGTGGGTCATCAATCATCATAAGAGAAATATCAAGGATTAGTCATAGATTCATGCCTTGCATGTATCCAAATGGAGTTCCTACTCCAAGTTTGAATCATCAATGATGTTCAATTATCCTCTCAAATGGCAAAAAACTTTCTCATCAAGCGGTTTGGTGAATATATCCGCCAATTGCTTATTGGTACGAACATGCTTGAGATCAATGTCCCCTTTAGCAACATGATCTCGAATGAAATGATGACGAACTTCAATATGCTTAGTTCGAGAATGTTGCACGGGGTTGTGAGCAATCTTAATAGCACTTTCATTGTCACAAAGCAATGGAACATGTTTCACATTGATCCCATAATCTTTAAGAGTTTGGGTCATCCAAAGTAATTGAGCACAACAGGAACCGGCAGCAATGTATTCCGCTTCAATGGTGGATAAGGATACCGAGTTTTGTTTCTTGGAAGACCAAGACACAAGAGATCTACCAAGAAATTGACAAGTACCCGAAGTGTACTTTCTATCAACCTTGTCTCCAGCATAGTCCGAGTCGGAATAGCCAACAAGATCAAAAGAGGACCTCTTAGGATACCAAATGCCGAAATTTGGTGTATGTATTAAGTATCTTACTATCCTTTTCACAGCCTTAAGATGACATTCTTTGGGGGGCGCTTGATATCGTGCACACATGCACACACTTAGCATAATATCGGGACCAGAGGCACATAGATATAACAATGATCCAATCATAGAGTGATAAACCTTTTGATCAACCGGTTTACCATCCTTAGTTAAATCAAGATGTCCACTAGTAGGCATGGGAGTTTTCATACCTTTTCTTTCTTGCATGTTGAGCTTCTTGAATAAGTCCTTGGTGTACTTTGTTTGAGAGACAAAGGTGCCTTCCTTAGTTTGCTTGATTTGCAAACCAAGAAAGAACTTGAGTTCACTCATCATAGACATCTCAAACTTCTACGACATTAGCTTTCCAAACTTCTCGCTAAAATGAGGTTTAGTTGAGCCAAATATGATATCATCAACATAAATTTGGAATACAAATAACTCACCAGTAACCTTTTTAGTAAAAATAGTACAATCTATATTTCCAATCTCAAAGCCTTTTGCAATGAGGAACTTGGTTAAGCATTTATACCACGTTCTAGGAGCTTGTTTAAGACCATAAAGAGCTTTGTGAAGTTTGTAAACATGATCGGGTTTCTTAGGATTGACAAAGCCAGGAGGTTGTTTAACATAAACTTCCTCCTCAATTTCACCGTTTAGAAAAGCACTTTTAATGTCCATTTGGTATAATGTGATATCATGGTGACTAGCATAGGCAAGTAAGATGCGGATGGACTCAAGTCTAACAACGGGGGCATATGTCTCACTGTAGTCCATACCTTCGACTTGAGTGTAGCCTTGGGCGACTAGACGAGCTTTGTTGCGGATGACTTGACCATCTTCATCTTTCTTGTTGCGAAACACCCATTTGGTACCAATGATGTTGTGGTTGTTGTCGGGCTTCTCGACCAATGTCCATACTTGATTTCTCTCAAATTTGTGTAGCTCTTCATGCATGGCGTTTATCCAATCCGGATCTTCCAATGCTTCTTCAACCTTCATAGGTTCAATACTAGAGATGAATGAATAATGTTCACAAAAATTAGCCAAACGAATTTTAGAGCGAGTGATTCTCCTGGTTTGAATGTCATTGAAGATTTGTTCGACGGGATGATCTCTTGAGACCCTTGCTCGAACTTATGGGAGCTTTTGCTTGCGTCGGGGTGGAACATCTTCTTCATCTTGTCCTTCTTCTTGGCCTTCTTCATTGTTGACATTGTCGTTCTCTTGTCGTGGTGTGAAGGAGCTTGATGAGGTTCATCTTGATGTACTTCCTCGTTTTCTTCATCTTGATGTATCCCACTCATGGATGCTTCCATGTCGACTCTTAGTTCACCTTGTCGTGAGGTGGAAGCCTCCACTTGGACGGATGATGTACTCTCCTTCACCTCCTTTGGTCGAATCTTTCCAATAGACAATTCTTGGATTGCTTCCGAAGGGTCTTTATCCCCTACATCAATTGGCAATTGATCTACTTGCGAGCCGTTAGATTCATCAAACTTCACATCTACCGTCTCTTCAACCTTTCGGCTGAAACTGTTGTACACACGGTAACTGTGAGAGTTTGAGCCATAACCAAGTAGGAAACCCTCATGAGATTTAGGAGCAAATTTAGAACGACGATGCTTATCAATAATGTAACACTTTGAGCCAAATACTCGAAAGTATCCAACTTGGGGTTTGTTACCAGTGAGGAGCTCATATGTCGTCTTGCCGAGTAGCTTGTGAAGATACAAGCGATTTGTTGCATGACAAGCTGTCTCAACCGCTTCCGCCCAAAAGTGTTTTGGAGTCTTGTACTCATCAAGCATCGTTCTTGCCATCTCAATAAGAGTTCGATTCTTCCTATCAACAACTCCATTTTGTTGAGGCGTGTACATAGCCGAGAACTCGTGTGAAATCCCTTCTTCGTCAAGAAAGGTGTCCACATTTGCATTCTTGAACTCCATTCCATTGTCGCTGCGAACCTTCTTGATCTTCACTTCAAATTGATTTTGGGCCTTACTAGTGAAGCTCTTGAAGATCTTTTGGACCTAAGATTTATCATCAAGAAAGAACACCCACATAAATCTTGAAAAATCATCAACTATAACTAGGCCAAATGAGTTACCACCGAGACTCTTATAGGCATTGGGACCAAAGAGATCCATATGAAGTAGCTCGAGCGGTCTTCTCATTGTCATAATGTTCTTCACGGGGTGGCTTCCTCTAACTTTTTTCCTGCTTGACAAGCACTACAAAGTCTATCCTTGTCAAATATAACATCTTTTACTCCAAGGATATGATCACCCTTCATAAGCTTATCAAGATTTCGCATGCCCACATGACTTAACCTTCTCTGCCACAACCATCCTTTCGAAGATTTAGCAATAAAGCAAGTTCTAGGTTGAGCCTTTTTAGTGAAATCAACAATGTAAAGATCACCTCTACGGATACTGGTAAAGACAATTTTATGATTATCTCTACGAAACACTTGGCAATCTAGTTCAGTCAATAGGACGTTGAACCCAAAGTCAGCAAGTCTAGATACGGAAAGTAAATTGGAGCCAAGCGATTCAACGAGCATAACATTTTGTATGGAGCTATCATGTGAGATGGCCACCTTACCAAGGCCAACCACCTTACCCTTTGAGTTATCACCGAAAGGGAAATACTTTCGAGGGTCGTCATTTTCGGCAAGCTCACGAAACATATCTTTGTCTCCGGTCATATGATCAGTACATCCACTGTCAAGGACCCATTCCTTTCCTCCAGCCATGTAGTTGTGAAGATTAGCCATAAGACCAAAGTGTCTCATCGCATCATCAAGATCATGGTCACTATCGTCATTCTCATCATAGTATCCATGTTCAACATTATCATGTGATGGATCAATTCCTAGAGAGAGGGATTAATTAGAAGTATGACCGTAACAATGTTCATCACTTTGAATTCTAATGAGTTCGGAAATGATATTGCTAATGATTCCAACATCTCCTTTGGCACTCGTAAAACTAGTAAGCTCAAATAGACAAGCACCAAATTTGGGATCATTGGAACTCATCTTACTCAAGGCAATAGACTTATGAAGAATCTCATCTAAGTTTTTCAAGGAATAGTTTGGAAATCGTTCCTCAAGGAATCTCCATATGGTGTAGGCACAATCAAGAGTAGGCAAGCTAGCAAGCAAGTTTCTAGGCAAACCTCTAGTGATTAAATTGCCAGTTCTAAGATTACAGATCATGTCAATAGACTCATCAAGGGTAGGATGCAAAGGATCAACATGAGGTGCACAAGGGCTAGTATTGTACTTGTTCAAATGATATTCATTGAAAATCTCAAGCATCTCATTTTTCCACTCATGAAAGTACTCACAATCAAGTATATGCACTCTATGTCTAAGACTCCCCAACGTAGACTCATCCATCTTCCTCCAAAGGTGTTTAAACCAAAGCAATGGAGACCAAAGCTCTGATACCAATTGAAAGGATCGAGAAGAGGTGTCTAGAGGGGGTGAATATACTCTTAGCAAGAAAAGTTACAGTTTTTAAATTCTTTAAGTTGAAGTGGAGTTCTAGCACAAGTTCAAACATTCACAATACATATCAAGCAAGCATGACAAGAGTATATGAGCAGCGGAAAGTAAATCATGCAAGTTGCAAGAATGTAAAGGGATGGGATTGGAGTGCGCAAACGCAATTGGAGACACATCGATTTTTTATCCGTGGTTCCCATTGGTGGTGCTATCGTACATCCATGTTGATGGAGACTTCAACCCACGAAGGGTAATGGTTGCGCGAGTCCACGGAGGGCTCCACCCATGAAGGGTCCACGAAGAAGCAACCTTGTCTATCCCACCATGGCCATCGCCTGCGAAGGACTTGCCTCACTAGGGTAGATCTTCACGAAGTAGGCGATCTCCTTGCCCGTACAAACTCCTTGGATCAACTCCACAATCTTGACGGAGGCTCCCAAGTAACACCTAGCCAATCTATGAGACACCACTCTCCAAAAGGTAATAGATGGTTTGTTGATGATGAACTCCTTGCTCTTGTTCTTCAAATGATAGTCTCCCCAACACTCAACTCTCTCTCATAGGATTGGATTTGGTAGAAATATGATTTGAGTGGAAATCAACTTCGGGAAGGCTAGAGATCAAGATTTATGTGGTTGGAATGGAATATCTTGACCTCAACACAAGTTAGGTGGTTCTCTCTCAGAAAATGTATTTTGGAAGTGTAGGCATGTTCTGATGGCTCTCTCCATGAATGAAGAGTGGGTGGAGGGGTATATATAGCCTCCACACAAAATCTAACTGTTACACACGAATCACCAAACTCGGTGGGACCGAATTATAAAACTCGGTCGGACTTATTTGGTTCATAATGTTACCCTTAGGCATTTTGGTGGGACCGACATGATCAACTCGGTGGGACCAATGTGCTAGGGTTAGGGTAAAGCCTTATCTCAGTTGGACCGATTACACAAACTCGGTGGGACTGATTTGGGTAATAAGCAAAACAGAGAGTTGGCCAAGCAAATCGGTGGGACCGATTTCATATTTCGGTGAGACCGAAATTAATGTAATATGCAACAGAGAGTTTGCAAGCCCATCTCGGTGAGACCGAAACCCCATCGGTGAGACCGAATTGATTAGGGTTTCTAGCAGTGGCTATGTCAAGAGAACTCGGTGGCGCCAGATAGAAAGTTTCGATGGGGCCGAGTTTGACTTTTGGTTTGGGACAAATGTGGATGTGAGAAAGTGGTTGAGGGCTTTGGAGCATACCACTAAGCACTTTGAGCAAGCAAGACATTAAGCAACACCTCATCCCCTCTTAATAGTATGGGCGTTCCAATGGACTCGATGTGATCTTGGATCACTAAAATGAAAAATGTAGAGTCCTGAGCTTTGAGCTTGAGCCAATCCTTTGTCCTTATCATCTCGAAGGGGTTCCACATCTTCTAGTCCATGCCACTCCATTGTTGAACTTATCTGAAGCATACTAGATGAAAGCATTAGTCCAACAAGAGATATGTTGACATTAATTACCAAAATCACCCAGGGAGCACTTGTGCTTTCAATCTAGCATATGTGTGACTATTTCTTGTTGGTTTCAGTGATTTTCTCGTGTTTCCCCTCGTGATTTCCCTCATTTTCCCCCTTGTGGTCCTCGTGTTCTTTGTGGGATCCGCTCCTTTCGTGAAAGATCGGCCCCTAGGGTTCCTACCCTACATCACTTGATCTCGTGGGTGTGAGATTGCTGAGTCCTTATGACTCATGGATACATCCAAACAATTGCAGGTGCCGATGATACCAGTGTAGGTGATACTACCGAACTCAAGTGGGAGTTTGATGAAGACCTTGGTCGTTAGTATGTGTCTTTTCTGGATGATCAATAGTGGATCCCAGTTGGGACGATCGGGGATCTAGCATTTGGGGTTGTCTTCTTTTATTTTGGTTCCATAGTCGGACCTTGTTGTACTCTGGAGGATGTATGTTTAACTTGTTATTTGTGTGAAGTGGCGATTGTAAGCCAACTCTTTATCCGTTTCTTATTCAGTACATGGGATTGTTTGAGGATTACCCCTCTTGCAACAAAACTACCACGCGGTTATGCCTCTAAGTCATGCCTCGACACGTGGGAGATATAGCCGCATCGTGGGCGTCACACTATAGCAGCCAAACGCCCGCAAAGGGGTCGTCTTCCCCAACTCCGGTAGCTACGGCCGCCACCATCTTCCAGATGATTCCGGTGCCACCAGAGCTCCCCCTCCTCCACTCTCCTCACCTTCCACTCCCTAGTAGCCCCACGACTCCATCCCAACCTTCAATTCTCCCAGGGAGCCGCCGTAGGCGGAACTCCCCTTTCGCCCGACGCCGTCGTCTGCCGAAGAGCTCACCGTCGGCGACTCCGTCCACCACGACGACCACGAAGGGTACCCAGGGGTCTGCCTCGATCCCCTGAACACGCCCAGGTGCTCAGCTCCCCGTCGTTCGCCGTCATTCGCTGGTGAGGGCCGCCGAAACAGAGCCTCTGTTCTGCCACAGGAGGGAGGGCGCGGTTGGACTGGTTAAACCTGACCGGTGGGCCAGGCAGACCCACTGTCAATGACCAGCGCCACGCCAGCTCGACTTAAGTGGAGGCGAATTTCTCCAAATATGTTTCCTCCTCTGCAAAGCGTAATCTGTGGAAGCGTAATCACTAAAGTACGTCTTCCTATTCTAAAAGTGTATTTCCTAATGAACTGTTTGCTTTTTTCTGTTTTAATTTAAATCCTGAGTTGACCCTAACTTTGACTGGCTCTATTTTTTAAACCACAACTCCAAATGACTTGATTCTTCTTCTGTTATTTCTCAATTTTCATCTAGTTTATTTTAGTATTTATTTCAAAAATTTCCAAACAACTTTTATGTACTATTTTGGAATTATGTGGTAATTGTATTGTTTTGAAAATAGGAAAAAGGAGGGGAGATATAGTTCTCAAAGTTTTGGAGTGCACCCAATCTTTCTGCATGCTCAAGGCAAGCATCTTGAATACGTGATATGGTGAATGCATATTTGTTTACTTGCATGTAGAATTGAATTATGAATATGTTGAATTCATGTAGAATTTTCGTATTACCAGTCATACATGCATGATTCCCCTTGATGGTATTTTATCTTCACTTAAACATGAGGTATAAGTGAGTACGGTTACTTTCATGTGCCATATGTACCTGTGTTGGTCCATGCTAAATTACAGGAAGAATCAGTCATGAGAAAAGTGACCGTGAGACTGAAATCTCGTTGTGACGAGAATGATCAGTGAGGGTATGTTGGGACATACCAAGTGGTGACCCTGTTGGGTACTGCCAAGGAATTATATTGTGCTAACCATTGCAGGAAAACTTAAACCTCCTGAGTTGACCATAGTTCGAGTCTTGTTTCGGTAACCCCCATACTGGTTTTGTGCTACCACTTGTCCCTGTCACGGGCAGGGTACGGTTCAGTAAGTTGTTAACCCCTTCACGTGCACACACCGTATAGAGAGGCCACAATGAGGGTTTCCAGGTACCGGCTGCAATGCTAGTCATCGGGCCAGGGGGTATGGGTGTATCCGGTTGGGCCGAGAGGGGGGCACCCCTTGTAATCCATGCGTGTTAATAGTGATCCCATGCTACTCGAGACAATGGTCTCCCCGCCTTAGAGTTTATCTTGAATGATGCTTTGGGTGATTCCTGGCATCCGGAAAGTTAATCTAGTGTGTGCTGGTCAGGTGTGTTTTCAATCCAAAGACCATAACGGGAATTAGTCAGCGTCTCAGCGTTGGCAAAAGAAATCATTTACTTGTGGCTAAGGAGTACACCCTCTGCAGTGTTATATCTATTCAAATAGCCGTGTCCATGGTTAAGGACTATAGTCTGGGATGGTCAAGTGTCGGTCTTAGTGTCAGTCTTCGGAGAAAATAATCAAATTGATCATGGTTCATTCTGCAGGATAATTATGGTCACTACTAGTGCCACTATGAATATTATTGTTGACATGAATATTGTTGTGGACTAACCTTTTCCTCTTATGTGCAACTGTGAGTATGTTGTAGGGTGGAACCCTAAGTGGAGATCCTTCACGAATTAGAGGGGGAATCCCCAAGAACAGGATGAACACAAGAGAGAGGAAACACTCAAATTGACTAGATCAAAGAACACACAAGAGGCCACAATGATTCAAGAACAACAAAGGAAAGATACAAGGTACTAGTTCATCCCAATCCTATGAGGAGAGATGTCTTGATGATCCTATGATGGGGATCCTTCCCTAGATGGGGTCTTGATATCCACAAGTGGATCTTCTCCCTTAGGAGGACATGATCTACTAGAGGAGTGGGTACAAGGAGAAAAGCTCTCTCTAATCTCTCACATATACTTTGCTATCCCTAACAAATGGTCTAGGTACGGAATATATAGGAAGGTGGATGGAAGGGACGAAGAGGAGGCCCAACAGCAGCTCACAGCCGTCCATCCTGATGGGCCCATGCGCACGGGGTAAGTTGGGCCCGTGCGCATGGGGGTCCCGTGGGCACAGTACAAGCCCGTGCGCATGGGGTGCTCCAGTGACAGCTCCCTGTGTAGCCCGTGGACACGGGGTCTCGGGGGCCCGTGCGCACGGGGTCGCCTGGGACCTCATGTCCAGCTGCGGTTGTGCTTCTCCTTCTCCCTCGTGGCCTTGGGGTCCTTCTCCTTGGCCTCCGGGATGCTCTGTAGCTACTGGGTGGTGGTCGTCCTCGTACCTAATGATGCACAATGTTCCGTAGTGAGGTAGCGACCAAGTCCAATAGATATTTATGTAAATCTTGAAGAGGAGCGGGTTCACCTTAGGCTCATTAGGTCCACTTGGGGCTTGAGGTGAAATGATGGTGAACATGGTGATGTCCATATGATGCTCCACATCATCCCCTCCCACTTGGGAAAGATCCGACCTCGGATCATAAACCATATCACCATGGGAAAGAGATGATGTTGCCATGTATAAGTTGGCAATCACCAAGCATTCGTCCTCTTGGAGCTTGAAATGGGCACTCTCCAATGTTGCACCCTCTTTAAATTCCTTCAAAAGGAGCAAAGATAACAAGCACTTGGAAAAACAAATGTGGTTGGCATTAGAGCAAAACCAAGCATTCGAGAGGTGATTCACCCAAAAAGTGTTGTCATCACGCATAGCATATGGTGTAACAAAGGATTGTGACATGGCATGAAAGCACATAAATTGAGCAAAATCAAGGACATCATGGAAACAAGCATGTAAATGTGAGGTAGTGATGCAAATATGTGTGTCAAGAGAATAAGAATCTACTTCAAACTCATAGAAAGCATGCATAAGGCTCTCAACAAATGGTCTATGGTATGCATATGAAGTATTCACAACACCAAATATAATGAGATGTCTAAAGACATGGGGCAAGTGCATGACAATCCAAGCATAATGTGCGTATGGTGTAGTGAAGATATCATCGCACTCAAACACAAAGGAAAGAGAAATTTTTCAATATGTGTGAGGCAACCAAGTCAATCATGTGGTGCAAGCTAGTAGTGCGAAGATGCAACAGACTTGAAGGAAGCATGGAGATGAGCAAAATATCATCCATGTATTGGCGAGAGGGCATATGTAAATAGCAATGGGGCATAATGACTCTCACAACACAACAAGCATCAAAAGCATTGGGCACAAAGAAATCATGGCAATAGCTACTAGGATCTCCACCAAGCATGCAAATACACATAGAAGTAGTATAAATATGAATCATGGGTAGATGCAAGCAAGGGTCACAATTGCATGGCAAAGGCATTGAAAGAGGCATAGAATGCAAAGTGAACAAGATAAAATAGGCATAAAGTAATAAGTGAAATATAGCCCATAGTCTTGTGAGAGCCAAGTAGAAGAGATGCATGCAGTCGTTGCGCGAAGAGAATGGTAGGAAGGACAATCCACGGGATCCCAAATCATCTTGCTCTCAAGAGCTCGTTTCGTCAACTCATGGGATTGAGAGGTTGAAGAGTATATGTGAGTACCGACACAAAACAAAGACAAAGGGGAAATTGTGTGTGTGTGGTAAATGTACACATCATCCATTATGATGCATATGTGCATGTGTTGATTAACACAAAATAGCCAATGCTCAAATAAATGATATGCGTGATATAGAAACATGTCATCCATCATGAGAGGTTTGTTGTTATGTGTAGCATAATGGAGACTCAAGTTGTGTAATGCATCATGGGAAATATCTAAGGCATTGTTATGCTTGGAATGCATATGGTGCAAGCAATGATGAGAATCATGCAAAGCATGGAATGCATCAAAATCTCCTAATATGTATGGGGAAACTATGGGGGTCTCCTCATGAGAAATAATGGAAACATCACATGGAGAATATTGACAACATCCAATACAATGCATATTCAGAACAATGTGATCATGGCATGGCATATTGGATGAATTACACAAATCATGTAAAGGAAGCATGGCAATATCATCACAAGAGAAAACAAAAGCCAATGACCATCATCTATGCCATAAGTGCAAATGGGATTTATATTAATGGGGCGAGCACAGTTACTATGTTGAGATTGAAATGATGCAATATGGGATATCTCACGCATAGCATATGACAAGTTCAATGGATTGTCAAACATGATGTGACCAAAAGAATTTTCACATGATATCCTATGGAGCATAGCTTCACAACTAGGCAACTCAACATGCTCATCATCATATTTATCATAAATAGGTGGCACATCTAAGCATGTAGAAGACATAGTATGTGGTGAACCCATAAGGTGATCATAATCATGCAAGCAATCGATGTGAAGATAGTCCACTAGTGGGACAAGAGAAGCACCATCACCTATGTTACCTTTGGAGCGCCACTCTTGTGGTGTAGGTGAGGTGTCGAAGACCAAGTCGTGGTCATCTTCATTGGGATGGAACCATGTGGGGGGTGCATCGTATTCCACCATGGCCATCATCTTGTCCATAGGAAGGACGAAGTCGTTGAGGATCGGCGCATCATCATAAATGGGACCTAGCACCAAATGAGAAGACACAATAGTGGTAGAGGTCAAGTCGTTAGAGTTGAAAGTGGCCTCACATGACCTATCAACTATCTTACTCTCTCTATATGGTGGTTCACTCACTCCCTCAAGGTAGGTGCACTCAAACTCACATATGGTGGAGTCACTCATCTCACTCAAGTGGTGGGGGTTGTGGCTCTCCTCACATGGGAGTTGTGGCAACTCATCATATATGGGTCTAGTGGTGAAGGCACTCTCACTCTCAATATGGTGGTACAAGTCAATCAAGTCATCATATGTCGCCGTGGTCGAAGGGAAAATCCCATACTCAACCATCTCCCTTGAGGGGCTTCCGAAGATGGAAGTGTCGCCCTCGCTCGTAGGTGATCGCCTTGGACTTGATGATGTCGAAGTAGGCGTACTTGTTGGAGGTAGGCGAAGATGCCGTACGTCGAAAGGTGGAGATGCCTTGATAACACTTGGTGACGATGCCGAAGTGGTGGTAGTAGTCGTAGCTCCATCTTGATGGTGCTCGTCTCATGGTCTTCTCTTGTACTCATGAAGGTTTTATTGACGGTGCCATGTGGTACTTGCATCCTGTGGCCGTAACGAAGACTTGGGACTTGAGCGGCTCCGCCGTGAAGATGACAAAGAGGAAGAAGACTTGTAGTTGGAACACACGTGTCGGATGTCATACGCTGGGAAATTAGCTCTCATGAACTCACTAGTCACCTCACTGGCCATTTATCCCATGGGAGTGTTGCGTCTACCACCCAAAATTATTGAAGAGCTTGATAAAATTAGAAGGCATGGACTTTGGAAGAAAAAACCGAGACTGGTGACAAATCTAACTCTCTGGCAACTTGGGACATGGTGTGTCGCCCAAAAAAGAATGGAGGCCTGGGAGTGCTCAATCTTAAAGTCCAAAATGATGTGATGTTACTTAAGATGCTCCACAAGTTCTATAATCAACTAGACACACCTTGGGTGAAACTTATCTCGGACACCTACTACTTAGATATGATCCTGCATGCAGCGGCCCCTTGCGGCTCCTTCTGGTGGCGCGAACTTGTGAAACTCAGGCCAATTTACCGTGGGGTAAGGAAAGTCTTGATATATAAGTGATGGTAGGACAACCCTATTCTAGAAAGATGAATGGAATCAACATGTCCTCGGGGAAACTTTTCCTCGAGCGTTTTCCTACACCACCCTGGAAGATGCCTCGGTCCAAACAATGCTCACAATTTCGAATATACGTGAGGCGTTTCACCTACCCTCTCTATACAGGCTCATGAAGATCTCCGAGCCCTCCAACATGATGTCAGCTCCATCACCCTTTCTGAAGGCAAAAGACGTCTGGATCTGTACGTGGCGGGCACAGCTCTTTAAGGCCACGGACTATTATGAGTTCTTCTTCCGTGAGGTAATTGCTCATGCAGCCTTTAGATGGTTATGGAAAGCCAAAAGTGTTCCCAAGATCAAGGTTTTTGGGTGGTTCCTTCTGGTTGATCGCCTTAATACTTGCAACATGTTGAAGCGAAGGCACTATAACATCGGGACTAATCTGGACTGCCTGCTCTGTGGTGAACATACTGAGGAAACGGTCGAGCACCTTTTCTTTCACTGCACATTCAGTAAGCACTGCTGGCGTGAACTCAACATAACCTTGCCGGCTGCTGGAGACCGCTTGGATATGATGACCCACTTGAAAGCCAGATATCATCAAAAAATTCTCATCAATCTTCTCCTTATGGCCGCTTGGACTCTCTGGAAAGAAAGAAACAACAACTATTTTCGGCATGTGACACCCTCATTCTCTACTTGAAGGGCCAGATTCAAGGCTAATTTCTCCAACATTGCTCACAGATTGCCTGAGCACAAGAAACATCTGATCACAGACTTCCTAGACACCATAGCATAGTTTCCTCTTGAGCCACACTTTGTAAATCTTAGATCTTGTGTAGCCCCCCCCCCCCACTCCCCACCCACTCTCAATGTAAAGCTGAATGATTTAATTCAATATATTTTTGCAGTAGGAGCCTATCCTACTTTCTAACATTCAAAAAATGTCGATGGTGAGTCTCTCAATGCCTCACACTGCTCGTTGTAGTCTGAAGATGGGTGTTTTGGTGATGTAGTTGTTTGCGTCGTCGTCGTCGTGGAAGACCGGATATGAAATGCCTTGCCTATCCATCACAAGACTCGAGCAAATGTGAGTGGAAGAAAGGAAATAACTAGACCAATGTACCTTATCCAATGTTGAAGATTGATCAATGATCACTCAATAATGTAACAAGGAAATAACACAATTGGTACCTGATCTTGTCAATTCTCACACCTACACAAGTAAGGCTTATGGTGGAGCTCGGTGAGGATAGTGGAACAAAAATTTGATGCAAATTGTTAGCAAGAGTCAATAATGTTGGAAAAGATTTACAAATTCGCAAGTGAAACAAGTAGACCAATAGCAATATGTGGCACGCGGAAACACACACACGGATAGATAAATGGGGTCGTGCAACCAAGGAATGAGCACAAAATGTGGAATCCACGGGAAACGCTCGTGTTTCACAACTCAAGAGAGACGCTAGCATGATTGCTCAAAAGGCAGATATGACACTTGTGCACAACCTATAAGATGCAAAATGTATTAGCTTTCTATCCCAAGTATGCTATGTGTATGATGTTCCCGGTGTTGCGCATACGATGATCCAAGATGATCAATATGGTAGTATGGTATGCAATGTGGCGATGCTATGGCTCTTGCTTACAAGCTTCTTTGCTCTCTTTTTGCTTAAAAGCTTATTCTCTCTTTTTTGGATATGGCCACTATGCCAAATGCACAAACCAAGATAGCGATTTTGTATATGCGGGAACAATCTTGTGACACAAGAGATGATATGAGGCCAAGATGATACCAATATGATATGGTATGTATGTAATGGAAGGTACGGATCACTATACTCAAATTGCTAGTATCGATAGGCAAGTGACGCAAAAATGGGCAAGGGGTTAACAATGTAATGGCAAGAATGTACAATGATGGGATACCACGATACCAAGATGATATAGAGGTTACCATTCTTGCTTATGGTTAGGGTGTCAAAATGGTGAAGTGGTCGATGTCGATGATGACCTCGTGGCGATGATGATTGGCGGTGGTCTTGATGTAGATACCAAGATGATGTAGACCCGTCCCTAAGTAGCCGAAACACCTTAGGAAATGGTAAAAACCGCGAACTCAAAATCTCAAGGAAAATGTCAAATGGTGGTAGCGGGATACGTTGGTGGTTCCGGAGTTAGCAATGCAGAAGTGGTGGTGGTGGTTGATGACGAAGCGACCGTCCCTAAGTAGCCGAAACACCTTAGGAGACTCAAGTCACCACACAAGTAACCACAAATGCTAAATGCAGCAAAAAGGGTTAGGTTGCGGAAAGCTATGGTGGTTTTGCGGATGATATGGTGGAGGGCCTAGGCAAAGATGCCAAAATGTACAAAATTTGATGGATTCAAATGGTGGTAAAACCAAGATGAGCAGCTCGAGAACGTCTCTAGCTTTTCAACAAGCCAAAGAACACCCAAATCGGAGTTCGGGAGTGGAAGTTTTGGGTGAAAACGTAAAGTGGACGTGGGTGATTCTGGGAGGGCCGTGCGCACGGCGTCCAAGGCCCGTGGACACGGGGTCCCGTGCGCACGGTACACGTACCGAGGGCACGGGTCACCTGGGACTACGCGGGGGCCCGTGGGCATGGAGCTGGGAGCCCGTGGGGACGGGGTAGGCGGAAATTTCATGATTTCGTGGTGGAAATTGGAGATTTCTTGGGCAAAATTGGAGAGATTTTGGGGACTGATGGTGGGGAAGAGATGGGGGAAAGCTAGATCCACTTAAAACCAAGCAAATCCATGGATCAAATCCAACAAAACCTCATCAAACCAAGAAATCACAAAAAAAATTGGGGCTATTTTTGGTGGGGAATTTTCGAAATTGGGACAAAATCAACAAAACTAGGCTAGAAAACAAAGAGGGGTGCTCCAATTTCGTGATCAACCTTGCTCATGATACCAAGATGTTGTAGGGTGGAACCCTAAATTGGAGGGGGGATCCCCAAGAACAATATGAACACAAGAGAGAGGAAACAGTCAAATTGACTAGATCCAATCACACATATGCTAGATCCAAGAACACACAAGAGGTCACAATGATTCAAGAACAACAAAGGAAAGATACAAGGTACTAGTTCATCCCAATCCTATGAGGAGAGAGGTCTTGATGATCCTATGATGGGGATCCTTCCCTAGATGGGGTCTTGATATCCACAAGTGGATCTTCTCCCTTAGGAGGACATGATCTCCTAGAGGAGTGGGTACAAGGAGCAAAGCTCTCTAATGTCTCACATATACTTTGCTATCCCTAACAAATGATCTAGGTACGGAATATATAGGTAGGTGGATGGAGGGGACGAAGAGGAGGCCCAACAGCAGCTAACATCCGTCCATCCTGATGGGCCCGTGCGCACGGGGTATGTTGGGGATATTACTATCAGTTGAGACCCGCCCAGGAGGGGCCGGGACAGCCCCAATGGCGGGTTACGCAAGAAGCCCAGTAAACATTCAAGATTGTAGTTTATTAAGTCTTATAGAAGGCCCAAAGGCCTAAAGGTGGTTTAAGGCCTGATATTATGAACCGCCATATGTAAGGAAATACTTGTAAAGAAAGGTATGTAAAGGAAGTCACCGAGCCGGACACAATTATGAGCCAGCCAGGACTCTGTAGGCCACCAGGCGTCAACCCATGTATATAAGGGGACGACCCGGTGGCGGCTTAGGGCAAGAAACAACAAATTGGTAACCAAGCCGGCGAGTTGAGCCTCTTGGAGATCGAAACCCAACAATACCAATCCCAACTAGACGTAGGCTTTTACCTTCATTGTAAGGGGCCGAACTAGTATAAAAACTCTCTCGTGTCCTTTGTCCCGATTAACCCCTTTGAGCTTCCTAGTGCGATGGCCCTACGACTAAGTCCTTGCTCTAGGACATCTACCGTGACAATTCCACGATAGTTGGCGCCCACCGCGGGGCCAGCGCACGGTGGATTTGAGTTCTTGAAGGGCGGCTTCGAAGGGCTCAAGGGATACGCTGTGGGCCGGATGACCAAGAGTCGTCGCGGCAAGCTTTACATCAATGACGAAGGCTGGGGCCCCGAGGCCGGCTCAATCGAGTACGGGTAGCGGGTCCCCTTCGGCGGAATTCACGTCTTCATTGGCCGGATCGGTGAGTCGGGCCCTAAGCCGGACATCCACACCAACCTCATCGAAACGGCTCAGCACGCAAGGACCACCCATGTTCAATCTATCGTGAAGCATGCCTTCGTAGGCTGCATCCACGGCGGTGAATACTCTAAAGGATTGGTGGAGGGCGGTGAGACGGCCATCTGTTCTAACACTGCATCATCAACAGGCGAGACGGACTCTTTGTACCAGCTACAAGACGGCATGCCCGGGGGCTGTTCCGAGGGTAGCAGTATTCCGGACCCCCTTGAGCCGCTGAATTGGGCCGGAGTCTTCATGGCAGGGACACAGCCCGGGTAGAACTCTACCACAGCGGCAGCAGCAGCTACCGTGTCGGCTGCAGCCAGGTTAGGAGACCCCGCGCACCCCCTGGATCAGACTCTAATGGACCTCATGGATAAACTGACAACTCTGTTAACCGCCGTGGTAGAGCCCACGGATAAAGCCCAGCACGATGCAGAGGTGGCACGCGTACGTGAGGAGATGGTGCAAGCTAAGGAAAATCTAGCCGCAGAGGAAACCCGGATGGCAGCAGAGCGAGCAGCTTTGGATGCGTGTGCTCAACTACTTCAAGCGGAGACTTTCCGGCTCTTGGTGGACCTTAATGCATCAAACGAGGTCATGAGGAGGAGGCATCAGAAAACTCAATCACGTCTACCTCTAACGCTTGATCCGAGGAACCTGTTCCATACACCCAGGGCTGGGGGGAGCAACCCGCCGGAGGCAAACCGGATCACGACACCCGGCACACCGGTTCAGCCACGGGCCATGGAGCCGCCTCGTATAATTACCGCTCCACCTCATTACGTTCCAACACCACCGGGTCACTTCTCCAACCCCTTGGAAAACCTCATCGCAGCATCGGCTTGTTTGGCGGCTCTCCCAATGGAAGGCGACTCGCCAGTAGCAATTGAAACACGGAGGGTAAGATAACTTCTTCAAACGGCTCTGGCGCAGCAGGATGCGTACTCCTATAGTTGATACAAGATCCATTCAACTCCTCGCCCAAGCCAGAGCCCGAGTTACAGTAGGCATATGGAATCCGCAGATATGTCAAGCAATGCTCAATGCCACAACTAGCCATACAGGCATGAGCCAGTGCGGGCTGGAGCCCTTAACTTAGCGGATCATGAGAGGATTCGTCAAGAGGCGGAACGAGCAGCTCAAATGGCGGCAGATCAGGTGGCTCATCAAACCTTTCCGGCTTATCCAGCAACCTCGGTTGAGGCAGGAGTGGCCACAAGAACCGGAGGAGTGCCTGGCTTGGTGCCGCATGTACGCAATGAGCACTTGCCAAAGGACTTCAAGGGGCCTCGTAAAGTGCCTAATTACATGGTTGACCTACAGCCAGGGCTTGGATTGTGAGTTACGAGATAGCTATGGAATTATTGGAGGTCAGCGATGATGTAATGGCCAAGTATTTCACCATGATGTTAGATAGAACAGCTCGTACTTGGTTGAAGGGATTGCCACCCAATTCTATTGGCTCATGGGCGGAGTTGAAAGCCCGGTTCATCCAGAACTTTAAGGACTCGTGTAAGCAGCCCATGTCGATTGTGGACCTGACCAATTGCAAGCAAGAAGATGGTGAATCCACAACCCATTGGGTGCGCGGGTCAAGGAGATAATACATTCATCTGATAAGATGGATGCCGGCTCAGCAGTTTTAATGTTGGAGAAAAATTGCCGTTTTGAACCTCTGAAGCAGAAGCTAGGGCGGCTCAAGCGTGACTGTAATGACATGGGAACATTGATGGTGGCGGCTCTCATCAAGTATGTTGATTCTGATACTACCAAGGACCCGGTGTCTGACGAAGAAAAGGCAACGAAGGGAAAGAAGAACGGCAACGGCAAGGGTCACCAACATAACCCGGCAAATTAGGGAGGTAATAAACGTAAGGATGATGAGTTTGTTGCTAACACTAATGCACAGGGTGGAAATCAACGGCGCAAGGGCAAGCAGCCCCCTCGGTCGGGCGAGTCAGGTCCCACCCTTGAGAAGCCAGCCACCCACCTGTGGAAAGATTGTACGATCATGAAGGCGTTTAAAAATTTAAACACGTTTGATGGAGGTCACGGCCCGGGCGCCGGCTCAGGCAGGGGAGGTTTTCACGGTCAAGGTTATTCTGGTCACCAAGGAGGATATAATCAGCAACCCGACCAAGGTAATCAGCAGCAGCAATCCGGTTATTAGAGCAACCCGAAGCAGCTGAGTAGTGGGAAATACCATGTATTTACCACCAGTTTATGTAAGAGGGACCAGAAACTTCACAAGAGGGCCGTCAATGTCGTTGAGCCGGCGATTCCACGTTATCTACGTTGGTTAGAGCAACCTATTGTGTGGAGCAGAGAGGATCACCCGCCACGGGTTGATAATCCGGGTCACTTGGCTTTGGTAGTGGCACCTCAGGTTGGTGGATACAAGTTTACTAAGGTACTCATGGATGGAGGCAGCAACATTAACATCCTCTACTATGAGACGTTCCGCCGGATGGGATTGACTGATAAAAATCTTAAACAATCCAACACTGTTTTTCACGGTGTGGTACCTGGTAAGTCGGCATACCCAGTTGGTAAGATTGAGCTGGAAGTAGCCTTTGGGGATGAGTATGACTCCAGAGCAGAAAAATTAACCTTTGAGGTGGTTAAGATCAAGAGCCCATATCATTCTCTGTTTGGGCGGCCGGCTTATGCCAAGTTCATGGCTCGGCCGTGTTACGTGTATTTACAGCTCAAGATGCCGGGTCATAAGGGCACCATTATAGTACACGGGAGCCGGAAGATAGCTTTGGAGTGTGAAGAAGGTGATGCTGCCTATGCTGAATCTGTTTGTGCAACAGAGGAGTGAAAGTTTTACAAGGATCATGTTGACCCGGCAGACATGACGTCATTAAAGAAACCAACAACAGAGCAGGAGCCGGTGTTGAAATTCAAATCAGCTGATGACACTAAGATGGTTGACTTTGTGCCTGGCGACTCATCCAAACAGTTCACCATCAGCGCAAACTTGGATCCAAAATAGGAAAGCGCGCTCATAGAGTTCATCTCTCAGAATCGGGACATCTTTGCATGGAAACCTTCAGACATGCCGGGTATCCCGAGGGAACTCGCTGAGCAAACTCTTAATATTGATCAAAAGTTCAAACCTGTCAGACAGTTTCTCCAACCGTTCAATGAAGAAAGGCGCAAGGCCATTGGAGAAGAGGTGGCCCGGCTCTTGGCAGCCGGGTTCATTGTGGAAGTCTTTCACACCGAATGGTTAGCTAACCCGGTTCTTGTACTCAAAAAGAATGGCACCTGGCGTATGTGTGTGGATTACACCGATCTGAAAAAAGCTTGTCCAGCTGATCCTTTTGCTCTCCCCCGTATTGATCAGATCATTGATGCTACGGCGGGTTGCGCACGTTTGAGTTTCTTGGATGCTTATTCCGGTTATCATCAGATTAAGATGGCGGTCAAGGATCAGGAGAAGACAACTTTTATTACTCCTTTTGGAGCTTTCTGCTATGTGCCTATGCCTTTTGGGCTTAAGAGTGCCCAGGTGACTTACCAGCGGTGTGTGCAGAATTGTCTTCACAATCAAATTGGGCGTAATGTTCATGCTTATGTGGATGATATAGTGGTAAAATCCAGGAAAGAGGAAACCTTGGTTACAGATCTAAAAGAGACTTTTGATAATCTACGGGTCTACAAAATGATGCTTAACCTGGCCAAGTGTGTTTTTGGAGTCCCGGCAGGCAAGCTCTTGGGTTTTTTGGTGTCCAACCGAGGTATTGAAGCTAAACCGGAGAAAATCAAGGCAATTACGTCCCTAGCCAAACCAACATGCATCAATCACGTTCAGCGGCTGGCGGGTCGTGTTGCTGCTTTGAGTCGGTTCATAAGACGGTTAGGGGAGAAGGCAATGCCTCTGTATTAGATGATGAAGAAAACAGATGCTTTTGTTTGGAGCGATGATGCGAATGCTGCTTTTGAGGATCTGAAGACATAGCTTGCTGAGCCGCCGGTCCTGGCTGCTCCAATTGAGAAAGAGCCGCTGTTGTTATACGTGGCTGCCAACTCATGAGCTGTTAGTGTGGCTATTGTGGCAGAGCGCAAGGAGGCTGGCAAAGAGCATCCGGTTCAACGACCGGTTTATTATGTCAGTGAAGTGCTAATTGAATCTAAGCAACGATATCCACATTGGCAGAAGCTTGTATATGGGATGTTCATGGCAAGCCGGAAGCTTAAGCATTATTTTCAGGGACATCCAATCACTGTGGTTAGTTCTGCTCCTTTGGGAGACATCATTAAAACCAGAGAAGCCATTGGGCGAGTCGCCAAGTGGGCAATTGAGCTTGGGTCTCATGGGTTGAAGTATGTGCCACGTACTGCAATCAAATTTCAAGCACTGGTTGACTTCATTAATGACTGGACAGAGATGCAGATACCGGAAGAGAAAACAGACAACACGTATTGGACTATTCACTTTGATGGGTCCAGACAGTTGGAAGGCTCGGGGGCTGGAGTTGTGTTAACTTCTCCACGAGGTGACAAATTTTCTTATGTGTTACGGTTGATGTTCCCTTGCACTAACAATTCAGCAGAGTATGAAGCCTTGCTCCATGGTCTTCGAATGGCGAAAGAGATGAGTTTGCACCGGGTCAGATGTCTTGGCGACTCAGATCTAGTGGCTCAATAGGTATCTGGCAAGTGGGATTCCAAGGACCCTCTCACGGCGGCTTATCGTCGGGAGGTTGATGCCGTTGCAGGACATTTTATAGGTTATCAGGTGGAGCACATTGACCGTTGAAAGAAGGAAGCGGCTGATGCCTTGAGCCGGTTGGGGTCTCAGCGTAAGCCGGTACCACCAAACACCTTTTTGGATGTTTTGCATAACCCCTCTGTCAAGTTTCCCACAGAAGAAGATTTAGTTGTTCCTGACCCAGAGGCGCAGTTGGTGGCGGCTCTTCATGTCATCCCAGATTGGACGGTACCATTCTTGGCTTACATTACCCGGGGAGAGTTGCCAGCGGATGAGACTCTGGCTCGACAGATAACCAGCGGTCTAAGTCCATGACGATTTCGGATGGAGAGTTATATCATCGCAGTGCTTCCGGAGCATTTCAGCAGTGTGTTTCCCCCGGAGAAGGTCAAGAAATCCTTCGTGAGATCCATGAAGGCGATTGTGGTCATCACGCCGGGTCAAAATCTTTGGTGGCCAAGGCGTTTCGTCATGGTTTTTACTGGTTGACGGCTCACGCTGATGCAGAAGATCTGGTCAGTATATTTGATGGATGTCAAAAGTTTGCACGATGAGCGCATGTGCTGGCTCAAGAGCTCCGGAGGATTCCAATCACTTGGCCGTTTGCGGTCTGGGGGCTTGACATGGTGGGACCTTTCAAAAGGTCTAGGGATAAAAAGACACATCTCTTGGTGGCAGTTGATAAATTCACCAAGTGGGTTGAGGCAGAGCCTGTGAGTAAGTGTGACGCGGCCACGGCGGTTCAGTTCATGAAAAAGGTGATCTTCCGTTTTGGTTTTCCACACAGTATTATCACTGACAATGGCACTAATCTGTCCCAAGGGGCTATGGAGGAGTTTCGTCAACGAGAGCACATCCGGCTTGATGTTTCTTCTGTAGCTCATCCTCAATCCAGTGGTCAAGCTGAGAGTGCCAATCAGGAAATTTTGATAGGGCTCAAACCCCGGCTTATGGTTCCGTTACAGCGAACGCCGGGTTGTTGGGTAGAGGAATTACCCTCGGTGTTGTGGAGTATCAACACCACACCCAATAGGTCTACAGGTTACACACCTTTCTTCATGGTTTATGGAGCAGAAGCAGTGTTGCCTAGTGACATCCGTCATGACTCGCCCCGTGTGGCGGCTTATGTTGAAGCTAATAATGAACAAGCCAGACAGGATGCACTTGACTTGTTGGATGAAGAAAGAGACTTAGCAGCGGCCCGGTCAGCAATTTATGAACAGGACCTGCGCCGTTATGACAGCTGCCGGGTTAAGTCCAGGACTTTTCAGGAAGGCGACTTGGTGCTCCGGCTCATCCAGGATCTGTCAGATGCACACAAGTTATCCCCACCTTGGGAAGGACCCTTTGTGGTCAGTAAGAACTTAAACAACGGGTCATATTACCTCATTGACGTTCGAGAGCACCATGACTCATGTAAGTCGGAGGAGGAGACCCGCCGGCCGTGGAACATTGCTCAACTTTGGCCACACTACACCCGAGCCACCGGCTCTCATCATGTACATACTTTAACATTGTGTATACCATGATAAGCAATAAAGTAAGACCATCGGTCTCTTTTTTTAAAGACTATGCATCTTTGTTATTTTTTATTTTTAAATGACTATTAAGGAGCTGATCATATTTGAATCAAGTTTAACCTTTTTGGACCAGCTTATGATCGTATCCGAATCTAGCTGCAAATCTCATGGTCACTTGGGGGCTTCCTGTTCAAACATAGGTTGTATTCGAACCAAAGAGAACATAGATGTCGTAACCCTCTTGATCGGCTCAAGGCCAAACTCACTTGGGGGCTTCTTGATCGTATCCGAATCATAGCTTAACCCCTTTTGAGTCCGACTTGGATCGTATTCAAATCAGGGTCGTTAAAAACCTCTCAAGGTCATTTGGGGGCTTCCTGTTCAAACATAGGTCGTATTCGAACCAAAGAGAACATAGCTGTCGGAAACCCTCTTGATCGGCGCAATGCCAAAGCCACTAGGGGCTATATGGTCGTATTCGAACCTTAGCTTAACCCCTTTGGTCCGGTTTACTGATCGTATTCGAATCAGAAACCCCCACCTTTTGAATACATGGTTAAATTATGCTTATTATCTGTTGCTTGACTTTTAGTTTTTTGTTGTTTCAATATTACAAACAATTAGCCCGATCTTCTTCACCGGCTCGACTATTTGACAACACAGCCGCCCGGGTCATTCACACCGGCGGTTTACGGATCAAAAGGTGCAACCTACCAAGGTATAGTAATCATTGAGTATTCAAAAAAGCATTGGCTTCTCATAAAGATTGAATTATCAAATTAATCACCCGGGTTATTTAAACCGGCGGTCTAAGGATCAAAAGGGACAAGGTATGGTTATTACTTATATGCACTTACCTGCTGCATTAACTAAAGAGTTAGTTTCAGCCCTTGTCCTTTATTTATATCTGTCTATGGTTCTTACTATGGTAAACGTATTGGCTATAAATTGGGTGTTTTAACCCGTTTGGTTCTAAGCCGCCAAGCTAGTCTTTTCTTTGTATTTACTGGAACAAAATTCAAATATTGCAGAAACAAACATTAAATACGATGCATACATTGGCATCAGGAAACACACACTCACATAAAAGTGTTTTATGCACGATGGCATAAGAAAAGCATGCCGTATTCTCCCAACTAAGTTATTACAAGGCTTTATACGCCCATGAAGATGATCATTGTTCCTCCCTCGCCTGTTCACCACCTTTTGTTGGCTGGAAGTTGGGTTTTGACCAATCAAAACCATTCACGGCGACAAATTCGGCTTCGTCGTCGATCAGGCCGACCGGGTCAACTTCCGGGGCAAATGTGTCTTCTCTCACTGGTGGGATCAAATCTGTTACCTTGTATGAGGGAGTGGCCATCTTCTTATTCTCATTATCAAAACCCGGCTGATATTTATCAACATTAGTGTCATCTCCACGGGTAGTTGCCTGAGGCCGGACTCCGCGCACGCAAGCCATGAAGTCATCCTGATCAAAAGGAGACCCGTATTCCTTCACGGTGGGATAGCCTCTTGCCATGTCCGCCGGGTCTAGGTCTGGCGCCCAAGCCTTGGAGCGGCTCAGGGCAGTCAAAGCTCCGGCTCGCATGCAGGAGCGTTTTACTTCTTGAAACCTGGCAGGAAGGATGGACAGTTTCTTCATGACGTCGCTGAGCCGGTCGGGTCCTTGATTAGCCAGAGAGATGGCGGCTAGAGCCCGCTATTCACCAATATACAGTTGTTCAACCAAAGTATATACTGCCTTCAGTTTAATCAACGGGTCTTGGCTCAGATTTTTGCTTCGACGGCCTGCATAAATTTTATACGCAAAGTCAGTTGGCAGATTATACTCCGGATCGGCAAAAAAGCACACAAAAGTTAAAGTCAGACGGCTTACCAAAGATGGCAGCTACCATTTGAGACACTCGGCCCTTTAACCCGTTCAACTCTGTTGAAATCTATTTGAGAGCTGTTTCGGCCGTCTCAGCACGTTGGGTCAGAAGCGTTTTTCCTCTTCCCAAGTTTTCTTCTTGGCAGCAAAGCTGGTCTTTAAATTTTCTATTGTAGAGAGACTTATTTGCAGTTTGGAATTCGCGGATTTGATTTCTGTCTCCTGACTCGCTAGCCGGGTCTTCGCGTCAGTCTATTGAGAGTTCAATTCAGATAAGGCATTCTGCAAAATATTCAGATGAGTCAAGATTTGGTTTCAAATTCAAAAATCAAGATTCATGTCTCAAGTACTTTACAAGAAACAACTTGACACTTGGGGGCTAATGTATGCCAAATCAAATTTCTACGACTCTACAGACATATTTAAGTCCCAAGTACCTTACAAAGTAACATCACTTGGCACTTGGGGGCTAATGTATGCAGTTCAGCAAGTTTCTCAAAGGTTAAGCCAGAATATTAAGCCTTTTAAATACGGAACCAAACAATTTAAAGTACTGGTTCATTTATTATCAAAATGAACCGACCCTTGGGGACTACAGGTGAAGCTTTAATCTATTAAAGTCAAGGAAAGTTTCAAAGGTAAAGGTCTCGGCCTATATTTTAAAAATCTACAGGTCATTTCGATTCTCTCATAATCTAAAGACTAGGGGGCTGAAGGAATACAGATAAGACGGAAAAACATACCTCGTGTTTCAACTGCAGTTGTTTGACCATTTCAATCTCAGAGTCGCGGCTGGAGTGTACATGGTTAAGATAGCCGGACAAAATATCATTGGCGTTTAGACGGTCATACTTGGCAACGTCAAAGTGAACTTTTTGCCTCTCCAACGCCTCTTGTTTTGCTGTACACCGAGCCAGCATGGTTGGGTTCCCCGGCTCAATAAAGCGGCTCCCGATAATTTGAACATCTTGTGCAGGCAGAGACGGCGGGTTGGCTGAGCTTGATGGTCCAGTTGTAGAAGGGTTCACAGTGGTTTCGTCAAATGACGGCTTAGGAGGATTTGCTTCGGTGTCAACAGGCGGGTCTTCTGGAGCGTCAGTTAATGGAGAAGGCGGCCTAGCCGGGTCAGATGCCAGCACCGGCGGGTTTTCCACCGGCTTAGCTGCCTTCGATTTTTTGGATTTAGCTTGGCCACTAAGAAACAATGTTGCAGGATTGTCAGTATAAAGGTATAATTGAACAACCCGAAAGAAAGGAGGATTTCTGATTACCTGAGAGCAGTCTTGAAAGCTGGGAATTGCGTCTGCGATGAGTCGCCAGAAGAGCGAGACACCTCCTGAAAGGATAAAATAGAGTTAAAATAAATACAAGGAGAAGAATCCATTAAACAGAGTTAAAGACAGAAATAAGTAAACCTCATTCGGACGCTTCCAAGGGGTTTGTTGAAGAACGATAGTCGGTTCATCTTCAATCCCAGCTTGACGGCGGCTTTCATGTTGCTGCTTTTTCAAATGAAAGTTGGGATCCAAGTGAGCTAAAGGGTTAGAAAACCTTACTTTACTGATCACTCGTCGAACTTTTTGTCTTGGTAAGGGCTCGGAGTCGGAGGAAATGATAGTTACCTCTGCTTCTCCGGCCTGACTGGCCCCAGTGTCATCCTGATAATGATCAATGTCAATAAGATTGTTCAAAAATTTGCCAAGAGAATCAAGGGCTACCTCCGAGTCAGTTGTATCGTCAAGCTTCATCAGATCTTCTGTCGTGTTCTTTTTCTTCTTTTTGGACTTTCGGGTCGTTTTATTGGCGTTTATGGGGGTGACTTTTGCTTTCTTGGCTGCCTCGTGGTCGTACTTAACTTTCCAGATGTCAGAATTGGCCTACAAACATGTAAAAACAAGGTAAAAGTCAGGCAAGTATTAGAACAATACGGCTGGAAAAATACTAAGGGGACAAATAATGACATCCTTACTTCTGGGACCGGGTTAAGCTGGCAGAAGGGGTTTAACCCGACGACACTGCAATCTTCATACTTCCCGTTCACCAGAAGATTTTACATTAACACAATATATTCTTCTGTCAATTGAACGGGGTTGTGACGAAGGGAGTCATTACGGCCTCCACCATACTCATACATCAGCTTCGATCGGCGGCTCAAAGGGATGACCCGCCATGAGATCCAGAAGTGGGTCAGATCAACTCTAGTTAACCCGTTCCCCAACAGAGTGTTGATCCTTCTGATGGATGGAAGCAGGCTCTTGCTTCAGCGACAGTCAGCTTATCAGGAAGCGCGAACTTGGAGTCAAGACGCTCGAGGCGATAACCCGGCAGGGGCTTCTCGTTTGCTGGCGAAGTGTCCTGACAGTAGAACCATGTCTGGTTCCAGTCCTTTGGGTGACTTGGTAAGACAATAATGGGAAAGACAGCACCCTGCCGGCGCTGAATTGATATGCCTCCAAGTTCTAAACTAGGGCCGTTGGTGCACTCATTCTGCCGGTTCAGATAAAAGTATTCTCTCAATAACTCCACGGTCAGCTCTTGTTGAAGATATACCTCACGGAGCACTTGGAAGTTACAGATGTTAGATATAGAGTTGGGCCCGATGTCTTGAGGGTGGAGCTTGAAAAAATGGAGGACCTCTCTGAAGAACTTTGAGCCGGGGGGTGAGAATCCACGGTTCATGTGGTCTGTAAAAACAATCACCTCACCATCTCTCGGATTGGGCCGTTCTTCTTCCGGGTCAGGAGCACGTTAACACATGACGGTTTTTGATGGCAGAAATCCTATGATGAAGAACTCTTTTAAATGTTCCTCAGTTATGGTCGAGGGAACCCAGTTACAGATGGTTGGCGTTTTGGACGGCATGATGTGCAAGGAACTGAAAAAAGCAACATGCTGGTTCAGTTTAATGGTTAGATTAACAGTTAAGGGATGAAGATGCAAAACAAGTAATGGCGGCTTAACTAAGGGCTAATGACATATAAGGAAAAGAAAGCCGGTGCGGTAAGCCGCCATGACTATAGATTCTTTCAGAAAGTGGATTCAGCTAAGTGTTGGGACAAACAAGTTTCCCAAAATGGTTGATATTATTTCAGATCAAATGGATGTTCAAAATGAAAAAATAGACCTAAAAATACAGTCCAGATGAGTTCATCAGATCTAAACATAGCTCTTGTACCAGAAAAAGGAGTCTGCTAGTATCAGAAGGAGGCACCAAACAGCTACTGCATGAACATACATCTCTTTTGGATCAGAAAGAGGAGGAAGTGGAAGAACTATGAAGAACTACGAAGAACACGCAGGAGCTTGGAAACCCTAATGAAGATCTAAGACACGAAGGAAAGAAAGCTTACGGTTGCAGGTCTACTGTGGAGGTCGCCGCAGGTTCACTGGATCGGTTCAGGTCGATGCAGCGGCCAGAGTCGACGACGGAGATGAGGCGCGCGGCGGCAAAGCTCAAGCAGTAGCAGGGTCGCGAGAGGAAGAAGACAGAGAGAGAAAGAAGAATGAGGAAGGCTGGGGCGAGCCTATTTATAAGGAAAGATGCGGACAGACGGGCACAAAAATCAAGGGAGAACCTAATAATGGTTATCCAGCTATATAGGCGCCTCGATTCTCGGGAAACATTAAAGATGAAAGATCTGCTGGAAGATGACATCATGAAAGTTTTTTGCGTTTTCAAGAGATGACGTCACGGCGGGTTACAAGGAAATTTTAGTAAAAATAAGAAGATGGATTTTTTGGCTAAGTATGGAAGATTGACAAAGAAGAAAGTTCAAAGTTAACCTGGGGCCTAATGTTGGGGATATTACTATTAGTTGAGACCTGCCCAGGAGGGGCTGGGTCAGCCCCAATGGCGAGTTACACAAGAAGCCCAGTAAACATTCAAGATTGTAGTTTATTAAGTCTTATAGAAGGCCCAAAGGCCTGAAGGCGGTTTAAGGCCTGATATTATGAACCGACGTATGTAAGGAAAGACTTGTAAAGAAAGGTATGTAAAGGAAGTCACCAAGTCGGACACAATTATGAGCCGGCCAGGACTCTGTAGGCCACTAGGCGTCAACCCATGTATATAAGGGGATGACCCGGTGGCGGCTTATGGCAAGAAACAACAAATCGATAACCAAGCTGGCGAGTTGAGCCTCTTGGAGATCGAAACCCCAGCAATACCAATCCCAACTAGACGTAGGCTTTTACCTTCATTGTAAGGGGCCGAACTAGTATAAAAACTCTCTCGTGTACTTTGTCCCGATTAACCCCTTTAAGCTTCCTAGTGCGATGGCCCTACGACTAAGTCCTTGCTCTAGGACATCTGCCATGACAATTCCACGACAGGGTAAGTTGGGCCCGTGCGCACGGGGGTCCCGTGGGCACGGTACAATCCCATGCGCATGGGGTGCTCCAGCGCCAGTGTAGCGACCCGACCTCATATGGTCAAGTCTCTATGCTTAAGTGTCATCCCTGGATCGGTATGCTGACACACACAGTACTCGAGGATATATAACAGAGGTAAATCACATGTATAAAGTAATGTAAATACTATTACCTCAATCCATATAGCGGAAGTAACAACAAGGTTGTGGATTCCCATCAACACCAACGGCAAAGTTGAGTGTAGAAATCGTAACCCTAGCGTATCACTTACTCGTCGTAAGATTCCTGCAACATGAGACGTTGCAGCCACAAAGGGTCGGTACATTGAATGTACTGGCAAATTCACACCATAGGATAAAGATGAATAATAGCTATCAATACATGCATATTTGGCTGGTGGAGAGCTCTAAGTTTATCATGTTTTTGTGAAAAGCCAATTTTCCCTAACGCAAATGAATATATTTTATTTAACTACCATGTTGGTTGAAAAATTATTGAGAAGGTTCCTCGAACTCAATCCCAATTAAAGCTAACAACCCAACAAATTAATTAAGTAAAGTGATGAGATCAACATGATGATTCAAGAACCAGATACTCAAGATGTCTATAACCGGGGACATGGCTAATCATGATTAGTTTGTACACTCTGCAGAGTTTTGCACACTTTCCCCACAAGACTCGATCTCCTCCGTTGGATTTCTGGCACTACATGGTGTTTGAGAAACAGATGACCGAGACATAGTCTTTCAGAAGCATTAATTCTAACCCTGGGTAGATCATACCAACCTACATCCCCTACATCTGCTAGTCTACCACTGGAAGAGGTCACGCAACTTACTCCACTATGCCAGATCCCATAATGGCTTGTGGCTGCACACGGAAGTTTCTAGCATGAATAATCTTATGATCCCTTTGAGCCTGGGTGGCAGACGGTAGGATGATCACATGGGTACTCCGGGATATCCTAGGACAACACTAGATTCTCCAGGTGCCCACAAGCAATACCCAGATGTGTATTAAAGTTGCCACCTTAAGTTGAACCTTATTTAACAATCTCACTCTCACATCTTTCATGGATCACTCAAGCCAAACCACGTCTACGAGCATAGCATAGCAGTATAAGCATAGCGTAGAAGTAACTCCCAAGGTATGAATGCATGACAATAGGTTCCTACCTCAACAACTACTTCCCAATACCCACATGTTATTGATACGTCTTCAACGTATCTATAATTTTTGACTTCTCCATGCTATATTATATACTGTTTTGGATGTTTAATGGGCTTTATTATACACTTTTATATTATTTTTGGGACTAACCTATTAACCGGAGGCCCAGCCCAAATTGTTGTTTTTTTGCCTATTTCGGTGTTTTGAAGGAAAAGGATATCAAACGGAGTCCAAACGGAATGAAACCTTCGGGAACATGATTTTTGGAACAAACGTGATCCAGAGGACTTGGAGTCCATGTAAAGCAATCAACGAGGAAGGCAAGAGGTAGGGGGCGCGCCTACCCCCCAGGCGTGCCCTCCACCCTCGTGGGCCCCTCATTGCTCCACCGACGTACTTCTTCCTCCTATATATACCCATATACCCTGGAAACACCAGATACGGAGCAAAAACCCTATTTCCACTGCGGCAACCTTCTGTACCCTTGAGATCCCATCTTGGGGCCTTTTCCGGCGCTCCGCCGGAGGGGGCATTGATCACAGAGGGCTTCTACATCAACACCATAGCCTCTCCGATGAAGTGTGGTTAGTTTATTTCAGACCTTCCGGTCCATAGTTATTAGCTAGATGGCTTCTTCTCTCTCTTTGGATCTCAATACAAAGTTCTCCTCGATCTTCTTGGAGATCTATTTGCTGTAATCTTCTTTTGCGGTGTGTTTGTCGAGATCCGATGAATTGTGGGTTTATGATCAAGTTCATCTATGAAAAATATTTGAATCTCCTCTGAATTATTTTATGTATGATTGGTTATCTTCGCAAGTCTCTTCGAATTATCAGTTTGGTTTGGCCTACTAGATTGATCTTTCTTGCAATGGGAGAAGTGCTTAGCTTTGAGTTCAATCTTGCGGTGCTCGATCCCAGTGGCAGTAAGGGAAATGACGCGTATTGTATTGTTGCCAACGAGGATAAAAAGATGGGGTTTATATCATATTGCAAGAGTTTATCCCTCTACACCATGTCATCTTACTTAAAGCATTACTCTGTTCTTATGAACTTAACATTCTAGATGCATGCTGGATAGTGGTCGATGTGTGGAGTAATAGTAGTAGATGCAGAATCTTTTCGGTCTACTTGTCGTGCATGTGATGCCTATGTACATGATCATACCTAGATATTCTCATAATTATGCTCAATTCTGTCAATTGCTCGACAGTAATTCGTTTACCCACCGTAATACTTATGCTCTCGAGATAAGCCACTAGTGAAACCTATGGCCCCGGGGTCTATCATCCATCATATTAATCTTCCAACACTTAGTTATTTTTATTGCCATTTATTTTAATTTGCATCTTTTATTTCTCTTTATCATAAAAATACCAAAAATATTATCTTATCATATCTTTCAGATCTCACTCTCGTAAGTGACCATGAAGGGATTGACAGCCCCTCTATCGTGTTGGTTGTGAAGTTCTTATTTGTTTGTGTAGGTGCATGGGACTCGAGCATGATCTCCTACTGGATTGATACCTTGGTTCTCAAAAACTGAGGGAAATACTTACGCTACTTTACGGCATCAGTTATCAAATCCTAATCATGCAATGTTTGAGGTGTTGAAACTAATGCATAAAAACTGGGTATGAAAGGGGTATGGTCAAAGTGTGAACTTGCCTGTACTATTGATGAAGATGATTTGCACTCATAACTCCTGATAGCTCTACTCGTCACACTCCGGTCAATCTATCATAAGCAAGCAATAGTAACCACACATAAGCGATCACTCAAAGGATCGGAAAGAACGAAGAAGACAATTCGGAAAACAACAAAACCAAGAAAATAACTCTTGCAATGTAAAACAATTTCTAACGGTACCAAAATTGTGTGAATTAGGCCTTATCAGAAAGTTTAGGTCAAGGCATTCGATTTGCAAAAAGAATCAACTAAATCAGAGTTACGAAACTCAACTTACGATCAAATGAAGTTCAAATACAAATCTATTTGAATTCAAATTTTCAAACTTTCAAAAATAGGTTTGAGTTGGATTACTGGATAGAGGGGATCATAACAAAGAATTGGGCATTTGTTTCGTTGGATTTGGATAAACGAGCAAGAAGTGTTGCTAGTTTGAAATAGAGGGACTAATCTATAAATAAAATATTCATGGAGGGGTCCCTGGCCGAAAACTAAAATAAAAAGAAAAATCCTACCGAACGAACGTTCGCTACGAAATGCTAACAAATGAAACCGTTCAGTGCAGAGGCTAAACTAGTGAGCATTCACTTAATAGATCTATCTAAAAGAAAACCATTCAGTTTTAAACGTAAACTGAACCGAAAAGAAAATAAACAGAGATGAACCAGTGGTTCGGCGGTTACCAAAGGTTTTTCGCGGTTATCGAAGGTTCATCGGCGGCGGCGGCAGATCGGGTTTTTGGCCGGCGGACTCTGGCGCGGCGGCAGGCTTAGCAATGGCGGGATCGGCGGCAACGGCTCCCGCACGGGGCGAGGGATGGATGCGCGGCGGCGAGGCGCGGCGGGGCAAAGCGGCGGCGGGGGCTGACGCGTGCGGCGGCGGTGGTTGCGGCGGCGCGTAGCAGCGAGATGCGGCGGCGGCGCTATGCGAGCGGCAGCGGTGCGATGCTAGGAGGAACGGGGGCCCGGGGCTCCGGTATTTAAAGGCAAGGGGGGCAGACGGCGGCTTGGGCGAGGGGCTTTGAGGCCGATGGGAGTCCCGTTTGGGCACGCGAGGAAGAAGGCGGCGTGGGCGACTTGGGCCGGCAGGGCTGGGGAGGCCCAGTTCGGTCGGCCCGAAGATTTTTTTAAACATTTTTTCCAGACAAGCAATACTAATAGAAAAAAAAAATAATAAAAAATAGGCATATAATACATCAAAATTTTCAGAAAAATATTTTCTACAACATGAACATTTTTCTAGCATCAAAGAAAATCCAAAGTTTTTTAAATAAAGCAAAGAGTGCTACTAGTCTAATAAAATCCAAGAAAATCATTTTAAAAATACCAAAATCATTTCAAATTTATTTCTCTCCAATTTTATGATGTAGGGAATCATTTTACCCTTTTTTCAATATATTTTATTTTTGGAGAAAATAATTTGAATAAAACCCAAATAAGTCCAAATTGAAAAATAATTTCAACGGGAGTTTTAAATTGATTCTTTGAAACTCCCAACTCGTACTTCACACGTTTTGAAGAAGTCATTTTATCTTCTCTCATGAAAATCATTGAGTTGCAAAAAGTTTCTGAATTTGAAATATTTTCAATTGAAATTCAAATCTTTTCAAAAAAACCCTTTTCATTTATTTAAATGCAAGGAGTCATTTCATATTCACTCTAGGGTTTTGTATTTGAAAATAAATTTGAATTCAAGGGAGATCAGAAAGCGAGGGTGAAAGTTTGGGAAAGTCATTTCATTCCCTCTCATTTAACTTTCAAAAAGTTTCAAATTTCACTCAATTTCACACAAGCAATCAAGCAAACAATCAAAACTATCTATTTAATATAACATTCTAAAATTTAGAATTTTGGGATGTTATAGCCAGCTCCCTGTGTAGCCCGTGGACACGCGGTCTCGGAGGCCCGTGTGCACGGGGTCGCCTGGGACCTCCTGTCCAGCTGCAGTTGTGCTTCTCCTTCTCCCTCGTGGCGTTGGGGTCCTTCTCCTTGGCCTCCGGGATGCTCCGTAGCTGCTGGGTGGCGGTCGCCCTTGTACCTAATGATGCACAATGTTCCGTGGTGAGGTAGCGACCAAGTCCAATAGATATTCATGTAAATCTTGAAGAGGAGCGGGTTCACCTTAGGTTCATTATGTCCACTTGGGGCTTGAGGTGCAATGAAGGTGAACATGGTGATGTCCATAGGATGCTCCGCATCGGAGTATCTCTTGGGATCGCTAGACTACCCGGGAGTTTTGTTCTCTTTTTTTTATGAGTATCACTTGGGATGGCTAGTCCACCTGAATACTGATGTCATTTTCTTATAAGCCCTTTATGAGGCGTGGCTCAGACACCCGACTGTGGCATTTATTTTCAAGACCTCTCAAGGCGTCGCTTTTAGACACCTGTTTGGCATTTCTTTTCAAGACCTCTTGTGGCGTCGCTTGAGTTCTCGGGCGGTCCTGTCTCGCCCGATTCTCTTTTAGACCCGTTTGGAATTTCTCTTGGAATTTCTTGGGCGGCCCAACGCCCGATGTTCCGTTTCATTTCTTTGATTTACTAATAACATGACTTATTTTCTGTATGAATATTTTTCATGCCATGCTTTAATACTCAGTCAGCACGTGCATGTAATTTAATTCATCATGAGCATATGCATCTGGTATATATTTTGTTCTTGTTGTTTGCGAGTACATTCAAACGTACTCACTAGCTTGTCCCTGGCTATTGTCTTGGACAGATCTTGACTCAAAGACGAGCACTACGAAGACACCCCGCAACCTAGGATTCTGAGGTAGCAGCCACGCGAGATAGGAGTTATCCAGGTCAGCTATTCCCATGGGAATGGAGTCCCATCAACATTGGAGATCCAGGAGTCGCTTCCGTTATCCACCACTAGAGATCCTTGTTATATTCATTGGACCTTTGTGGTCTTGTATCCAATTTCTTGTAATTTCTTGGAATTCTATATCAAGGAAATGTCCAAAAGCAATAGTAATCCTGGGGCTGGTGATGACACAAGGGTCGTTTACTGGGATTTATGTCCCGGAAACCCGACCTTGACATTTGGGTTCTGGCCAATCAGAATGCGTGACTTAGATCACGCGCGCAGCAGGGGTGGAGGGGGGCATCAGCCACGTTTTGGTAGGCACATGGCTGTCGTGAGTGAACCGTGTGCTATTTGAAAACATTTCGTGAGAAGAATCTTGGTTTTTAAATCCCCATAAATCCAAAACTAACCCAAAAATCATGAAACCTGGCATGGTGTCATAACATGGCACATATATGTCAAGGAATTGTTTTCGTCCATTTTGGCACAGTTTTATTACAAGCCTCTTACAAACCGGAGCTTCTCTCAAAGAAGCCTCGTGGTTCCGATAGAGAAACGTGTCCCCCTTGTGGGCGAAACGTAATCACCGCCTCTTTTCGCCTTGTATTTTCTTCTACGGGCGACATGGAATGACAGGATATCCGTGCTGAAATTTAAACTTATTTAGGCTTCATTTGGACTTTTTATACACTAATTGAGTTTCCTAGGCATTCAATGTCCATAATTCAAATCTGAACTACAAATACATTCTCCAGTTCACCAAAATGGCTAGAAAAATTATAGATGTGTCCTTGGGTGCATGTTTAGTTCCCATGCCAGGAATGGGAACGAATTACAACCATACCGGTGTGATGGCACGTCCTCAAACATTTCGAATCTCAGTTTTTAAATCCCCATAAATCCAAAACTCACCAGAAAGTCATCAAAGGTGGCATGGTGTCACATCATGGCACATATTTGTCGTGGTAAAAACATTGCCAATTTGGGGCAAGCTTTATTACAAACCTCTTACAAACCGGAGCCCGTCGCAAGAACCCTCGTGGTTTGGATATGGAAACGTGTCCCCTTGTGGGCCAAATGATAATCGCTCCCTCTTCTAGCCTCATATTTTCTTCTACACGCAACACGGAACAACATGAGATTCACGCTGAACTTTGAAATTATTCAGGGTTCGTTTCACCTTTTTTATTCATTAATTGAGTTTTCTAGGCATTTAATGTCCATAATTCAAATCCGAACTACAAATACATGCTCCAGTGCACCAAAATGGCTAGAAAAAATGTACATGTTTCCTTGGGTGCAAGTTTAGATCCCATGGAACGAATGGGAACGAATTCAATCGTCTCACCGTCCTGGCTTGGCCACAAACATTGTGAATTTCGGTTTTTAAATCTCTGTAAATCCAAAACTCAACAGGAAATCATGAAACTTGGCATGGTGTCACTACATGGTACAAATAATTGTCCAATTTGGGCGAAACTATATTACAAGCCTCTTACAAACCGGAGCCTGTCGCAACCCTCGTGGTTCCGATAGGGAAACATGCCCTCTTTTGGGCGAAACGATAATCCCTACCTCTTCTCGCCTTGAACTTTGTTTTCTACAAGCACCATAGAATAACAGGAGTGTCGGGCTGAAATTTGAAACTGTTCAGGGTTCGTTTAGCCATTGTATATATTACTAATAACTAAGTTTTCTATGCATTTAATGTAGTCCATAATTCAAATTTGAATTATAAGCACATGCTCCAGTGAAGCAAAAAATGGGTGGGAAATCATACATGTGTCATTGGGTGCATGTTTAGGTCTCATTTAAGGAATGGGAATGAATTACAAACTTGCCGTCATCCTGAAACATTGAGAATCTCGGTTTTTAAATCCCAGTAAATCAAAAGGTCACCCAAAAAACATGAAACTTGCCATGGTTTCATGACATGGCACATATATGTCGTGGTAAAAAAATCATCCAGTTTGAGAAGAGGGGCACACATTAGTAGTCAATGAAGTCCTTTTTGAAACAAAAAGTTGGCACGTTAATATTGCAAATGGTTGTATTATATTAACTGTGTCGAAATTTAACCATACTCGCCGGCGTGCGTGCAACTGTTTGATTAGACGGGATGAGCGCAAGAAGTCTGCCATGCAGGCTCGATGGGATGCATGCGAGCAGTCCGCCGCGCAGGCTCGACGGGACGCCTGCATCCTGTCCACCTCGCAAGCTCGACGGGACACGTGCGAGCAGCAAGGCTGCCCATGCTCACCGAGAAGCAAGCTCTTTGACCTCCATGCACCAGCCGTCGCCCGCCTCGCTAACAACTTCTCCATTAATGGGTTAATTAAAGCACGTGGACGGAGGGTGTTTGCTTGTGATCCCATGTCAGCATTTGCTTTGTTCGTGTTTTCAACTCGAATTCCGCCCTAATTTAAATTGCAACATAGGGAAACGGATAATACGACCACAAGTAAAATGGCAACGAATAATACGACGACAAATTTACAATGGCGCAGATAATAATTGTCTTACATATTCCGGATAATTTAAAATGCCACATGCGGCAAAGCCTGGAAGAAACCAGGGCAAGAGAAGAAGGAAATTGCAGACATCATTCTGGGTCGCTACTGTCTCTACTCATCGACGGATCGCCGAGCGACGAAATCCTCCAGCTCCTTCTTCAATTCCTCATGACTTTGCTTGAAAGCATCCACGGATTCCTCCACCTCCTGCTCGCGCTCGATCCAGAGCTTCCTCAAGCCACCCATCAGTTCCTCAACGACCGCTTTGAGCGTCATCTCTGAGGCACTGCTCTGCTCATGCAGCATCTTCCAGCCGGCGGCCACCTCCTCCTTCTGGGCGAGCAACTTGAGGAGCTTCGCATTGTCACCCATGAGTTGCTCGACGAGGCCGGTCGCCTTGTCAACCGAGGCATAGCTGATCTTGATCAGCTGCATCAATCCGTCGACCAGCTCCTCCTGCGTAGTGACGCCAGCGAGAATGTCATCGTCGCCGGGGAAGGACTTCAGGAACGCCGGCTGGTCGCGATGGCCAATGCCGTGAATGCGCTTGTGAGTGCCCTTTGTGCCCGTGAGAGCTTGTTTGAGGGCTCCGTGGCACGCCGGGACATCTCTGATGCGGCTGCGGCTATGCGACGGGACCTCTCTAGTGCTTCCGCGTCCTTGGTCTTTGCTGCCTGGTTACATGTCCACCCTAAACTCCTCCTACCGGTCATGGTGGAATGACTTGACAGGAAAGAACAGTTTTGTGGGTGATGAGGAGAGGAACTGCGAAGTAATTTTCGAGTGGGTAGTTTTCATAGCCCAGTGCTAAGTGCGAACACATATTAGTTTGATAGGTGTGAATAGATTTGCAATTACTTATTGCATTGTAATCTGCAATGTGACGAGAAACAAGGTCAAAATTTATTGATGACAGAAGGTTGACCACGTGGTTGCTCGTCGTTGAGGCGGCCGCGACGCGCTCTGCTCTCGCGTCCCTGCGCGCTCTGCTCGCCATTGAGGCAAATTTACAATGGCAACGGTTAATAACTCTTAATGATTGTCTTACATATTCAGGATAATTTAAAATGCCACATGCGGCAAGGCCCGGAACACTCACGGCCTACATATGCATACAATTATAATAAAATATAAGCTAAAAGGCTGAGCTGGCAGCCTTCCGACGATGGTCTTCTCAGACTCCATGATCAGCATGGCACCCTTGCGGCCGTTCACTCCAAGTGTCCCGACCCGCCTCTGCCTACGGAGCTGCTTGAGCTGGGAGGCTCTTGGGGCTGCTGTGCCTCTTCTAGAAGAGCTTGACAGTGTGCAATTGCACGCATGACAACTCCGCGGAACCGCTCCATTTCCATGTCTCTGGCCTGGTAGCAAATTCCGTCCATCACCTGCATCCTCAAGATATCTCGTTAGTGATGTTCTACTTCGTCGGGGACGTCAACTCCACCAAGGATGCGCTCGAGCCTGGCCACCACATCATCGGGATCGAGGTTGACACGGCCGCCGCGGGCAATGATGAATCCGCAAGTTGCATGTGTATTGACTGACTCGCACAGATCCTCTGCCCATTCCTTGCGGGGTATCAGGCTCTCAATGAGCACTGGTGACGGCGGCTCTTCGGGTGTGTTGTCAATCATGCCATCGAGCAGCTCTGGATCTTTTGCATGGTGGGTGGCAAACTACTCATCACACCTCCTCTGCAATATGTCGATTGTGCTCCCAAGGACTATCACGCAAATATCGCTACCGATGGGCCATGGTGCCTGCAGCAGCAGATGAAGCTCTTGCTCCCCGATCTGCTCCGGCTCATTCTCCTCACCGAAGATGTAACGCTGGTAAGCGTCGACGTCGAAGCTTTGGTTGTTGCCTCGCATGCTTGGAATAACTAATGGTAGATGTGCGAGGACTAGATCTGCGCAGAGTGTCGCAGTAGTGCGTTGCCAGCTGGGTTATATGCAGCAAGCCGTTAGCTAGTGGCAGGAAATCGGATAGGGAAGAGGCAGGAATTTTACAATTCACCCATGTGGAGCGCAGGAAGCATTCGCTGGAATGCGGGAAGACTAAGTGGAGCACACACAGAACTCGAATCCATATCCGGTGCCACGTGTTATTTATCACACAAGTGTTAACATAAGGAAACGTATGTGTAACTTACTAATCATCGCACACGAGTACTCGTAGACGCATCATGTGCGATACTCCTAGTCACCGCAAGCAACTAGTTTGCCTTTTTCAAAGTTTTTTGTACACACAGAATCGCACACAAACTAACTATATTAACCGTCTGTGTTGTAATTTCTCATCGCAAACAGTTCATCCGAGTCGGTTGTTAGCCACGTATCACACACATCTTGTTAAGTTTAACCATTTCTATTGTGTTCGCTAATCAAAAACAGTTCGTCCGAGTGAACCGTATGCCCTATATCACACACACCTTGATCTAGCTAACCATTTCTGTTGCACTCCCTAATAGAAAACAGTTCATCGGAGCGAACAGTGTGCCGTATATCGCACACACATTGATATGGCTGCCCGTTTCTGTTGTTCTGCCTCATCGCAAACAGTTTGAATGGGTTAACCGTGTGCCCTGAATTCCACACGCAACTAAAATATGAACCGTGTTTGATGGCTCCGCCATCGCAAACATTTTGCACCTTTTTTGATGGTTTTTTTACATCCCCATTTGTGATTAATGCATCACACATAGTTTCGTCAAAGGGTCTCTGATCATAGTGTCGCGTTAACAGCATCCTGAAGTAGTGCATAGAAGAAAAGTTCATAAATTGCTTCAACTCTTCCATAATACTCAGTATCTCCTTCGCCGATAGCATAGACACAACAATTTGTAGACTTTCAGTCGGCCATAGATAGCTCTTTGCCATAGGTACGAAAGTGATACCCGTAGATGTTGTATTTGTCAAATGAACGGACCTTAAAGTCAAAACCATTAGTGAGTTGTATCAATTCAGCGTCCATAAACTGTGAATTAGCCTACAAGTTTAATACAGAAGGAATGTTGCATTAGCCGCAAATTAGACGAAGAAATGAAATGGTCTAATGGAAATTACCGTTTGTTTGAACCAAGAGATGTAACCGGGATAGCCGCCTCCATGCTTCGCCAGAAGCTCATACTCTTCGACGAATCCTTTTGGATCACCGCTCCATACGAGAATTTGGCGACGTATCGACTGTATCAAATATCCGGGAATAAGAGAAGTTCAAAGGAATTAGAAGTTGCGAAACAATGTACCGAGAACTTACTCGATGTACAGCCGCACTTCTGTTAGGTTGTTGAAGATATACAACGAAATGGTCCTCCATTCTTCGACATGCAACGATAAGGAACTAGAAGCACCGGCTGGTGCGAGATTCCCTTTGAATAGGTTGAGGTTGGATCCACCCTTTTTAGGGTCGCCAGCATTGTACCGAGGCTTCGGATTATGCAAATTACGATTTTTGGCTTCATAGTGTGCTGTCACGAAGTTTGCCGCCTCCTCAGTAATGAATGCATTAGCCATCGATGCTTCAATTCTAGTTTATTTTTACATTTTGCTTGAAGCATCTTCTACATCCTCTCAGTTGCGTAGTGATAACCCACAAGTATAGGGGATCGCAACAGTTTTCGAGGGTAGAGTATTCAACCCAAATTTATAGATTCGACACAAGGGGAGCCAAAGAATATTTGAAGGTATTAGTAGTTGAGTTGTCAATTCAACCACACCTGGTGATTAATTATCTATCGCAAAGTGATCAGTAGCAAAGTAATATGATAGTTTTGATAATAGTAGCAATAGCAATGGTAACGTAACAGTGATAACAGTAATTTTGTAGCAAATGTAACAGTGATGATAGCAGTAGTAACTTAGCAAGAAAAATATAAGATAAATTCATAGGCATTGGATCGGTGAGTTGTTGGATGACATTCATCATGAGACATTTATCACCTAGGGTGATACGGCACTAGCTCCAGTTCATCACTATAATGTAGGCATGTATTCCGTAAATAGTCATACGTGCTTATGGAGATAACTTGCCTGACATCTTTTGTCCTACCATCCCGTGGCAGTGGGGTCCTATTGGAAACTAAGGGATATTAAGGTCTGTTTTAATATAGAACCAGAACAAAGCATTTACACACGGTGAATACATGAACTCCTCAAACTACGGTCATCACCGGGAGTGGTCCCGACTATTGTCACTCCGGGGTTGACAGATCATAACACGTAGTAGGTGAGTATAACTTGCAAGATCGGATCTAGAACATGGATATAATGGTGATAACATAAATGGTTCAAATCTGAAATCATGGCACCCGGGCCCAAAGTGACAAGCATTAAGTATGGCAAAGTCATAGCAACATCAATCTTAGAATATAGTGGATACTAGGGATCAAGCCCTAACAAAACTAACTCGATTACATGATGAATCTCATCCAACTCCTCACCGACCAGCGAGCCTATGAAGGAATTACTCACTCCCGGTGGGGAGCATCATGGAATTGGCGATGGACAAGGGTTGGTGATGACGAAGAACGAAGATCCCCCTCTCCGGAGCCCCAAACAGACTCCAGATCTAGTCTCCCCATGAAGAACTAGGGTGACGGCGGATCCATCTCGTGGATCGCGATAATTCTTTTTCCCTGATTTTTTTTGGAAAAATAGGATTTTATAGAGTCGGTTTTAGAGTTTGTGGGGCCACCAGGTGGGGACAACCCACCTAGGCGTGCCAGGAGAGGGGTGCGCGCCCCGGTGGGTTGTGCCCACCCAGGTGCCCCTCTCCGGTAGGTCTTGGCTCATGAAATTCTTGTTCATTGTATAAAAATTCCTCGCAAAGTTTTTTTTCCATTCCGAGAACTTTTATTTCTGCACAAAAACAACACCATGGTAGTTCTACTAAAAACAGCGTCAGTCCAGGGTTAGTTTCATTCAAATCATGCAAATTAGAGTCCAAAACAAGAGGAAAAGTGTTAGGAAAAGTAGATTCGTTGGAGACGTATCAACTCCCCCAGGCTTAAACCTTTGCTTGTCCTCAAGCAATTCAGTTGATAAACTGAAAGTGAAAAATAAAAAAATTTACGAACTCTTTTACTCTTGTTTGCATAAATAAGCTTAAATAGCACCCAGGTTTTCAGCCAACATTATAACTAACCATGCCGACAATAACTCTTAAAGATTATATTAACTCATATCAATGACATAATCAGCTAGCGAGCAATAATAAGACATCTCAAAAGGCAACACATTGTCAAAACAACCATGATATAATATGACAATAGTGGTATCTCGCTAGCCCTTTCTGAGACCGCAAAACATAAATGCAGAGCACCTCCAAAGTTCAAGCAACGACTAAACATTGTTATCCATGGTAGAAAAGATCCAGTCATGATGCACCCAACATTAGCTACACACAATGCATAAGTCATGACATGAGTTCTCTTAGGTTCTTGCGCTTGTTTTATAAGGTGATGACACAACATAAAAGTAAATAGATGGTCCCTTCGCAGAGGGAAGCACTGATTTGCAAAGGTGCCAGAGCTCAAGTTTTTAAAACAGAGGTAAATGATATTTTGAGACATGCACCCTTCTCATTCACTTCACGGCCATCAGTTATCAATATCTTCCATGCTAAGCATGCTAGTGGCGGTTCCCAAATGATAAAAGTAAAGGTTTTGACTCCATTGGGAGTTTTTGTTTGATTATTTGTAAATTTTTTATGTTTCCAGTTTGGGACTGGGCATCCCTATTACCGCCCTTTTCTCGCACGATGGTGAGTGAATAAACACTCGACCTGAGAATAACCCGCTTAGCATGGAAGATACCGACCACCTCCTGTCGTTCCATGAATGATCCAGCACACAAAAAGGATATTTATTAGATGTTTTTAGAGGTGGCACATGCAAATTTACTCAGGACGGCAGGGTAATACCGCATATTGGTAGGTATGGTGGACTCATCTGGAATAACTTTGGGTTCAAGGTTTTTGATGCACAAGCAGAATTCCCACTTAGTACAGGCAAAGGCTAGGAATTAGATCGAGAAGCGGCCAGCTAGAGAACAACAACGGCCATGAACATGCATTATGCATAAGTAACATTGGGCACTAGCATGAGTAGGATATGAACACCATGAACATAAATATCATAGAGGCTATGTTGGTTTTGATTCAACTACATGCATGAACATGTGCCAAGTCAAGCCGCTCGAACATTCAGAGGAGGATACCATATCATCATACTACATCACAACCATTTTAACGCAATGTTGATATCCAAGGTAAATCATTATCCACTTCCAGCTACTTATGCATGGCATGAGAAACTGTAATCTCTAATTGTCATTGCAAACATCTTTAATCATAATGGGCTGAATCATGGATGCTAGGTTAAACATATTTACACAAACAAAACAAGTTGAGTTCATACCAGTTTCTCTCTGCCACGACCAGTTCATCAAATATTTTCATTATTGCCTTTCACTTGCACGACCGAACGATATGAAAATAATAATAGTGCAAGAGTGCCATGGACTAAGCTGGAATCTGCAAACATTTTATTCAACAGGAGAAGACAAGGTAAAATGGGCTCTTTGTTGATCAACAATTATTCATATGAGATCCACTCAACATTTTCATCGTGGTCTTCTCCTGGGTACAACTCGAATAGAAGGTAAAGAAATTCAGAGAAACACACTGAAATACTTTTGGAGTTTTTGGTTTTCTTGAACAAGCCAAATAAAAGGGGAAAACAAAAATGAGAAAAACTATTTACATGGGAAAGCTCCCAACAAAATAAGAACAAGGAAATCTTTTTGAGTTTTCTTTTTAGTACTAAAGCTAAGCATGCATAGACAGTAAACTACCTACACCTATTTGTTTTTGTTTTTCTAAAGTTTTTCAAACACACAAGAAGAAAGCAAGAAAAATAAATATAAACATGCATGATACAATGAAAAAGTGTGAACACCGACAAATTAAATAAGTGAACATGAATGTAATGTCGGTGGGAAACATGTACTCCCCCAAGCTTAGGCTTTTGGCCTAGCTTGGTAATCGATCAGAAGCCTAGATAGTAGTTGGGGTACTGAGGAGCGGGCATCCACTGGTCCCACTGCTGAGGCTCTTCCTCCTCCTCTGCACCAGCCTCATCGTTCCAGTGGGCAATGATGTCCGCAGGCATAATCCTATATCCGCCCCTGGCAACAGGATCAAACAAAGCAGGAGCGGACAATGGAATAATATCATGAGTTTCAATGCTGAAAACCAAGTTATAAGGAATAGTGATGTCAGGGTAATCTCACGCAATAAAATGGTGGTGTTCCATGGCTGCGCGGTCTAGGTAAACCTTGGTCAGAGGGTAATCATGAAGGCGTATCTCAACCTCAAAGTGAGCCGCCAAACGAGTAGCGAAAATCCCACCATGTATTTTACCCTTGGACCTATTAATGTGGAGGCGACATGCCACAATAGCTCCTAAGCTATAAGTGTTGTCGCCCTCTAATACACGATGCAAAACAGCAAGGTCTGGTGAGCTGAGCGCACCCACCTTCTCTCTAGCAAGCAAGCATTTTGCAATGAAAATAGCAAAGTAATGAACGGCAGGAAAATGCAAGCCAGCGGCAGTGATAGCTGACACCCCTCTCTCATCTCCCACCGGCAAGGTACGATAGAAGGCCTCAAACACTGTCGGCCTAGGCTCAGCTAAGCTCCCATCAGAAGGGATCATGCATATGTTACAAAATTCAGTAAGTGGTATCTGATGGGTTTCAGCATATAAATCAAACCGCACATCAGGAGGATTATTCCTAGGACGGAAAGTAAAGCTTCGAACAAAGGAGTTTGTGAGAAGATGATATTGTTCGCATTCAGCTGCGAAGTTGGTGAGGCCGGCATTAGCAGCATATTGTGTGAACTCCTGAAGGATCCGAGTCTCTTCCATGAACAGGGTGTGTGGCCATTTGCACGGTCGTACTTCCATTAACCTCCGAGGATGAAGATCACTGTCAAATGACTCCCCAATAACATCCTTGGAGTTCTTCTTGGAACCAAACTTCCTAAAGATATTCATGGTTTTCCTATGAACAAAAATTCTGAAAAAAAATTCTAAACAGAACTTCGTAAGAATGATACCAACCACTCATAGGGATACATAGAGGCCATATCAAGCATTCAATCTACTTAGAAATCTAGGAATTCAACATGCAAGCTCATCTACAGTAGCACCAAGAGTAGCTAATTATTATGAATATAAACCACTAAAACAATAACTAATTGGACAAATGTTGAGTCACATACCAAGCAACAATCCCCCGAAATAGTTTCGAAAACGGAGCTTCGAGCAAAGATATCGAAATCTACGGGCTTGAGAGCAAGAACACGAGAGAGAGAGAGAGAGAGAGAGAGAGAGAGAGAGCAATGGAGAATTTTTTTCTGAAGGTAAGTGATGATGTGTTGTGAAGGGATAAGTGAGGGGGCCCATGTTGGGACCACAACCCACCAGGGCGCGCCTAGGGGTCCTGGCGCGCCCAGGTCGGTTGTGCCCACCTGGTGCACCTCCCTCTGATATTATTTGCACCAGAAATTCTTAAATATTCAGAAAAAAATTGTATTAAATTTTCAGAGCATTCTGAGAACTTTTATTTTTGGGTCATTTTTTATTGCACGGCAAATTCAGAAAACAGACAAAACATGGCATCTTATTTTATTTTACTAATAAAAATAGAAAATAAAAAGTAGGGACAGAAGGTAGTGCTTACTAAATTCATCAACTTCATACTGCTCAGAAATGATCCATTAACTAGGTTGATCAAGTCTTATTAACAACCACTTTCGATTAGCATGAAACCAAAGAATTTCCATAAATCACTAAGTTACCTCAATGGGGATATGAATATCCCCAACAATAAGCATTTCATATTTCTTTTTAACAGTAGGTAGAGGTATTTTTAAACTTCCAATAGTGATTGTCGGAGATTTTTCAATGACATTAATACCATTCACTTGGAATTGTTTCTTCGGAAAGTGCACCGTATGCTCATTACCATTGATATGAAAAGTGACCTTGCTTTTATTGCAATCAATAACAACCCCTGTAGTATTCAAGAAGGGTCTACCAAGGATAATCGACATGTTGTCGTCCTCGGGCATCTCATGTATAGCAAAGTCAGTCAAAATATTAACATTAGCAACAACAACGGGCACATCCTCACAGATACCGATAGGTATGGCAGTTGATTTATCTGCCATTTGCATAGATATTTCAGTAGGTCTGATTTTATTCAAATCAAGTCTTTTATATAATGAGAAAGGCATAACACTAACACCAGCTCCTAAATCACATAAAGCAGTTTTCATATAATTCTTTTTGATGGAGCAAGGTATAGTTGGTATTCATGGATCTCCAAGTTTTTTAGGTACTCCATCTTTAAAAGTATAATTAGCAAGCATAGTGGCAATTTCAGCTTCCGATATTTTTCTCTTATTAGTGATGATGTCTTTCATATACTTTGCATAAGGAGGCATTGTCAAGATATCAATCAAGCGAGTACGCAAAAAGACTAGCCTCAGCATTTCAGCAAAGCGTTCAAATTCTTCATCATCTTTATTTTTAGTTGACTTAGGTGTAAAAGGCATTGGTTTTTAAACCCACGGTTCTCTTTCTTTACTGTGTTTCCTAGAAACAAAGTCAACTTTATCATACCTTTTACTCTTAGGTTGTGGGTTATCAAGATCAAAAGGTGGTTCTATCTCAACATCATTGTCTTATTCTTTTTCATTATTAGGTTGAGAGTCTTCATGAACATCAACATTATCTTTTTCAATATCACTAGGTGAATGTTCATTACCAGACTGAGTTTCAGCATCAGATATAGAAGTTTCATTATCATTATCAGGAGGTTTCTCTAGTTCAGGTTCACTAGAGGCATGCAAAGTCCTATCATTTTTCTTCTTCTTTTTCTTTTTAGAAGAACTAGGTGCAGTGGTTTTGTTCCTTTGTGAATCCTTTTCAATTCTTTTTGGGTGTCCCTCAGGATAAAGTGGCTCCTGAGTCATTTTTCCTCCTCTAGTTGCAACTCTAACAACAAAGTCATGTATATTATTCATTTCATCAAGCAATTCTCTTTTAGATTTAGCAACTTGTTCTAACTGAGTTTGAACCATAGAAGCATGTTTTCCAACACCTCTAACATCATTTGAGATTCTAAATAACAAAACACTCAAGCGAGCAATCATATCAGAATTGTATTTCAATTGTTTCATAACATTTGCATCGAAGTGATCTTGTTTTCCAATGTAATTTTCAAACTCATAAAGGCATTGGCTAGGGTGCATATTGTGAGGATTGTCATTATCATTGAACTTCATTAAAGAATTTACCTCTACCACCTTAAGCAGTGGTGGTGTATTAAGCCAATGTATTTCTTCAATAGGAGGTAAAATTTTAACATCATCAGCATTAATACCTTTTTCCTTCATAGATTTCTTCGCCTCTTGCATATCTTCAGGACTGAGATATAATATACCCCTCTTCTTCAGAGTGGGTTTAGCCGGTGGTTCAGGGAGAGTCCAATCATCATAATTTGTCAATATGTTATTCAATAATTCTTCAGCTTGACCAACAGTTCATTCCCTAGAAACACAACCAGCACAACTATCTAGGAAATCCCTAGAAGCATCAGTTAGTCCATATAGAAGATATCAAGTATTTCATTTTTCTTAAGACGATGATCAGGCAAAACATTAAGTAATTGGCAAAGCCTCCCCCAAGCTTGTGGGAGGCTCTCTTCTTTAATTTGAACAAAGTTAAATATTTCTTGTAAGGCAACTTGTTTCTTATGAGCAGGGAAATATTTTTCAGAGAAGTAATAAACACTGGTGCGCGTCGGTCCTAAACAAACGGGTTTAACCCCCTTCCGTGACGGCATTTGGAACCGTTGCCAAGTGACTGTGGGCATAGGGGGTCCTTCCCACACGACCCAGAAACATATGGAGCAGTGATCCAGAGGCCTTCCAAAATGTAATCGTGTGCGATGAAGCACACACTTAATTCTTCCGCACATGTGGTATCGGTGATTAAGCGTTTCTAATGATGAGGTGAAACCATACGATCTGTCATAACAAACCGTTTGGGAAACAGTATGTAAAGCACACGGGCCAACATATGAATTGTGTGTGATTTGTGCCCCCATCGCACATGAGTTTTCTGCGTAACCCGTCTGCCATGCTAGACTGTACTGCACACGTTTGCCAACAATTACCGTCTGCGATAATGTTCTATCACAAATGGTTCAGGAGTCCCTTCGCACACATACAAGTGTTGCAGACCATTTGTGATTTGTTGGGTATCACCGGCGGTTGCCGCAAGAGTGACGTGTGCTTTTCGTTTGGGATCCCACATGTTTCCTGAAAAATTACGACTGGGATTGTATTTTGCATTGGGCACGGTTTACTCCCAGTTCTCGTGTGCGATAACACGATATCACAAACGGTTCCTGAGACCCTACGCACACGTAGTAGCACTGCAAATCATTTGCGATCTGCTATGTATCACCGATAGTTCCCCTATGATTGACGTATGCGTTCCGATGTGGATCGCACACACTCATTTAGTTGAACCATGTGCGGAGCAATTGCCAGGTTAAAACAAAAATATCCCATTTTGAATCGGCGCGCAAAAAGAAAATTCGCCACAATATTCAATTGAACAAATAGTGTTCATAGGAAGAACATTCATCAGATTTCACAACAATTGCAATTGAACATATGGTAGCTAAATTCCAATGATTTGTACACACATATATGCATTACATAATTAATCATAGTGTACGAAATACGAAGACCTAATCACATGGAAAACAATGGATCCATGCATTATATGTTTAGTGGCTAACTGTTACTCAATGTTTCAGGAAAACGCATGCTGAAATATTCATTATCACCAGTGGGATTGATGTAGTGATCTAGGAATAAGTCCCTGATAAATCTCCGAACCATCAGCAATTCACCAGCCGAGAGCGGTTCAGGGGTCCTCGATTTTAAGATGAGCTGCAGTATTTTTAAGATCAGAATGTGCCATATGAGTGGAGTATAAGATATTAATGAAGATACACTTATTAGTACTAATTCCCGAGGATCGTCACAACTATCAGCAGATTTGCAGATGGAGATCATGTGTCTGCAAACATAGTATCCACAAAGGTTGGTCCCTGCTTCTTGCTGAGGACACTGAAATTTTTTGTACAAAATTAGTCATGTATTTGTCCTGTTAGGAACAACCTAACCGGTGTTAGATGTATTATTTTTTCTTTGGACAAAATAGAAAGAGGTTTATTTAGAAGCTTGAACATTTGACTAGCGTAAGGAATGGTATTGGCAGACTGTTGGATAAATTTTCCGAAAATAGTGGGTTTCGGTGTGTTACCGGAGAAACGATTTCGTGCTATAGAGGTTGTTCCATCTTGAATAGGTTCCCTGGTTTAGTTTTCCACAATGCGAGCACACTGCAAATGATGATGAATTTTGACAACATCAATTATAGAACCAGATATGAATGTAAATTAATTTCAACATCATAGAGTTCAATACCTATCCAAGAATTGTTGAACATGCGTCAGATCCTGAGCATTTCTTGATTCTCTGAGAGAATCGATGTAGTAAACTATGTTCTTGTTTGGAACAACGAATACTAATATCTAGTGATTGCTACATATTAATAAAGCCATGAACTTATGAATGATGTCGAAATCTAAAAGACAATCAGTGTATGCGTGGTTGTTTACTTGACTTACCATTCATGATATGGCCAGAGAAATGATTGTGCATGGGATGTGTTTTCGAAGATACGGACGACCGTGTTAATGGCCCAGTCCCGTCGGTCCTTACCATCTAATGTTGTGTCATTTGCTAATGCAGGCCCTATGAAATACACACTCTCCCTTTTTCTTTTCTGTGCGCTCAATCCCCTGAGAGGAATAGAATGCATTTAGCTGTTTATCATTTACAGCCTTGTATGGAGAAGTTGATCAGTGTTTGTTAAGTACTTGCAAAATCAGGCATCTAACAAGAGTGGCATCGAGCACGTTGAAGTTGAAGAAGAGATGTAAGTCCTCGAAAATCACATTGATGGAACTAGCATCGTGTCGGAAATGATCTCTGTTGTAGTGGACTAGCAAACCATGATGGCCTTCTGACATTTGATCCATGCAATATTCATGTAACTCGTGGCAACTGGAGCTGCACTCATCAAACTATTCACCAACAAGAAATGGCTAGCCATGGACATACTTGCGTGCTTGAAGTATAGCTGCTTTACTTTCAGCAAGCAACAATTCTACTTCTTCATCATCCATGGTGTCAGAAATAATATTACTTCCCGATTCGAATAAGCTGCTGTTAATTTGGTTCTGGGCGATGAGTGCTTTAAGTAAGAGGAAGTCGTTCTCTTTCCTCTTTACTCTCCTGCTGTGCTTCCTCGTGGGTTTAGCCCTTTTGGACACTTCCTTCTTGTTACTTGAAGCATTTCTGGCAGAACGTCTAGTTGGCTACAAGTTAGACTGCCGAGCAGACGGTGAAGCTTGGATGGACTGCTTAGCTGACGGTTTATCTATGCCGGACCGCTGAGTTGGCGGTGTTGTTGTGACGGACAGCTGGGCTGTAGGAGCAGAGGCATCGGACTGCTGAGCATGCGTTGAAGCTATGTCGGGTTTCTGCGCAGGTGGTGCCAACTTGCCAGTGTGCTGAGGAGGTCATGCCAACGCGTTGGTTTCCTGAGCAGGAAGTGCTGACGCATTGGTATGTTGATCACGCGCCTGCGGACCGACGGACTAATGAGTAGTTGGTTCTAGACCTACAGACTGCTTAGCAGGCGGTTTCGAAGCATCAGTCTGCTTAGCAGTCTGTTCCACCTGGTTGGTCTACTAAGCATGTGTTGCAGCTGGGTCTCCCCCCGCTGCTTCAGCGGCCGGCATCTGAACCGGTGGTGCATCATCAGCAGTTGTAGGTCTTTCCACTGGCTTCTTTGGGGTGGAGGATGACATGGCCTGTACGCCACAAAGTTGTTGAGGAACACAGTAATTTCAAAAGATTTCCTACGCACACGCAAGATCCATCTAGGTGATGCGTAGAAACGAGAGGGGAGAGTGTTGTCCACGTACCCTCGTAGACCGTAAGCGGAAGCGTTATGACAACGCGGTTGATGTAGCCGTACGTCTTCATGATCCGACTGATCCTAGCACCGAAGGTACGACACCTCCGCGATCTGCACACGTTCAGCTTGGTGATGTCCCACGAACTCTAGAACCAGCTAAGGTCGAGGGAGAGTTTCGTCAGCACGACGGCGTGATGACAGTGATGATGAAGTTGCCGACTCAGGGCTTCGCCTAAGCTCTACAACGATATGATCGAGGTGGAAATCTGTGGAGGGGGGCACTACACATGGCCAAACAATCAACTTGTGAGTCTATGCGGTGCCCCCCTCCCCCGTATGTAAAGGAGTGGAGGAGGAGGAGGGCCGGCCCTCGATGGTGCGCCTCAAGGGGGGAGTCCTACTCCTGGTGGGAGTAGGATTCCCCCTTCCCTTGTTGGAGTAGGAGAGAAAGGAAGGGGAGAGAGAGGGAAGGAAGGGGGACCGGGCCCCCACCCAATTCGGATTGGGCTTGGGGGGCGCACCCTCCACCTTGGCCGCCTCCTCCTCTCTCCCACTAAGGCCCAATAAGGCCCATACACTCCCCGGGGGGTTCCGGTAACCCCCAGGTACTCCACTAAATGCCTAAACTCACCCGGAACCATTCCGATGTCCAAACATAACCTTCCGATATATCGATCTTTATGTCTCGACCATTTCGACACTCCTCGTCATGTCCGTGATCATATCCGGGTCCCCGAACTACCTTCGGTACATCAAAACACATAAACCCATAATATTGATCGTCATCGAACGTTAAGCGTGCGGACCCTACGGGTTTGAGAACTATGTAGACATGACCGAGACTCACTTCCGGTCAATAAGCAATAGCGGAACCTGGATACTCATATTGGTTCCTACATATTCTACGAATATCTTTATTGGTGAAACCACATAACAACATACGTTGTTCCCTTTGTCATCGGTATGTTACTTGCCCGAGATTCGATCGTCAGTAGCTCAATACCTAGTTCAATCTCATTACCGGCAAGTCTCTTTACTCGTTCCCTAATGCAACATCCTGTAACTAACTCATTAGTCACATTTCTTGCAAGGCATATAGTGATGTGCATTACCGAGAGGGCCCAGAGATACCTCTCTGACACACGGAGTGACAAATCCTAATATCGATCTATGCTAACTCAACAAACACCATCGGAGACAACTGTAGAGCATCTCTATAGTCACCCAGTTATGTTGTGATGTTTGATAGCACACTAAGTGTTCCTCCGATATTCGGTAGTTGCATAATCTCATAGTCATAGGAACATGTATAAGTCATGAAGAAAGAAATTACAATAAACTAAACTATCATTATGCTAAGCTAACGGATGGGTCTTGTCCATCACATCATTCTCTAATGAGGTGATCCCGTTCATCAAATGACAAAACATGTCCATGGCTAGGAAACTTAACCATCTTTGATTAACGAGCTAGTCAAGTAGAGGCATACTAGGGACACTCTGTTTGTATATGTATTCACACATGTACTAAGTTTCCGGTTAATACAATTCTAGCATAAATAATAAACATTTATCATGATATAAGGAAATATAAATATCAACTTTATTATTTCCTCTAGGGCATGTTTCTTTCAAAAGTCGGGCCGGCTGATCACAGGTTGATGCATCAGTCCGCGAGAGCTGCTGTGGCAAGGAGAGTGTCACCGGTTTAGGGGCGACACTGGTTGCTCTTGTAGGGGCTTCAGGAATCTCATCGATGAACTCCATTTCCTTTCGTGGCCACTAGATGTGTTGTAACAGTGTTTCTCCCAAGGTCCTTTCCTCATTGAAGTCTCCTAGGACATTCTTCAGGGCAAATTCATTGAATCCAGGCTTTACTTCAGTCACGTAGCACTTCACACAGCCTGTCTTCAATGACAGATTATCCAAGAAGAGGCCATCTTCCAAGAAGGGTGGGCAAACCCAGGCTATTGCACATTTTAATGTACCTTCATAATGTGCAAGCACGCCCTTCAGTCTGTCTTTCATTCTAGATAGATCAGATATAGCATCATCACGAGCAGCTGCAGTCTCAGTGTCGCTGGGGTTAGCTGATGCACAGCTACTCTTGTGCAGTGTTGTCTTGCAATAAGCAGCATCCTCCATGCCCGGCTCCCCTCCCATCTGCTGGCTATCTGTCAGTGTTAGAGTCTTCTACATCATCATTGACTCCTCATCATCCTTTCGAACAGCTGGATAAATCTCCTTCTTCAACCTTTCATACAATGCATTCTGCTTCATTTCACTCCTCGCTTTTTTCATGTTGAGCCTCTCTTCTTTGCTGAGTGTGAAAGCCCTCTTGTGCGGGACATTAACACCTATACCCCTTGCATGGCCAGGGGGCTCTTTTGTGTCCAGAGCAATGGACAGAATGTCACATGGCCCTGAGTTCCTGTAGAACCTTCCAGGGATCTTGGAAGGCTCTAACATCACTTCATACAGTTTGGCGTCATGTGCGTTTTCAAAGTAATCAGTTCCGTCATCACGCCTCTTTGCATGTGCCCGCAAGTAGTCTCTGGCACGTTCGCCCCTGATTTCACTAAAGGCCGGATTCCCACCCGCCGCTACTGCTTCTTTGTCCTCCTGTTCCCATATCAGTTTAGTGACATAGTATCCTGCCACACCCATACGGTGGGGGTGTATGTTCTTCTTCTGAAGTTCTGATTGCTCGAAACTCTTCTCAGCAAACTCTTTCGTTGCCCTGACCCTTTTGAATTCTGCCCAGTCTGCCTTTGTAATTTGGGGGTATGTGGGGATTGGGTCCTTGCCTTCACTCAAGTACTTCTTGTACAGCACGTGCTTCCACTACTAATGGCGCATGTCTATGTGGCGGTGCCACGGTGCGCCATTAGTATAAAAATTATTTTTTTTCTTTTTTGCAAAACTACTAATGGCGCATGTCTGTGTGGTGCGCCATTAGTATGTTGGGTTACTAATGGTGCATGTCTGTGTGGTGCGCCATTAGTAACCTGGGACCAGCTAGATATTTTTGGACAGCCACACCTACACACTCACTTTCCCCACTTCATTCCCCCACCTCCTTCTCTAAGCTTGTCGGCTGCCTCCTCCTCCTCACCTAATTTGCACCATAGATTCATCAAAATTAAGTGTTGAAATTACCTTTTTTTGATAGGTAAGTAAGGGGAAATCTATCTTCATGTTGTAAATCTACTTTTTTTCTCCCTAGCTCGCTCCAACAACGTGCACATGCACTTTTTGTGGCCTAGCTAGATCTATGTATGTTTGTGGTGTTGCATATGTTTGTGTTTGCAGGTACCGGTATTTGAAATGCAATAGTTGCAAATATTTTGCCGGAATGTTGATTCATTTCCGTTTCGGCGAGAATTTTGGCACTATGCATTCTTTTTGGTCCTATTTTTAGGGAAAGTCATGCCAAATTTTTTCTTGGTTCTAAAATATTGTTTTCCCCTACCCCGCAGGTGACCATGGTCCGCACGATGACCGAAGGCATTGTGAATAGGTTTTTGAGCTCCGCAAAGGCCGAGATGCTTCAAAAGAACGAGACGGAGATAAGATATCCGCGTCGAAGATGCAAGCTGAAGAGCCTTATTGCGGACCCGGATTCCGGGCAGGTGCGGGACCACCTGCTCTTGCGTGGTTTCATGGATGGCTATCAGTGGCAAGGTGATGAAGATGACTATGAAGTCGTCCATGGAGGGCGGGCAAGAAATGAGGAAGGGCAGCAAGACAACCACCGCGACTCGAGCGGGCGAGAAGACGACGAATCTCCAGGACATGATCACGACGGTGATGCTGTACACAGTCATCATGTAGAAGATGCCGGACATGATGATGGGGAAGATGCCAGAGCAGACGAAGGGCATGATCATGAAGATCTAGATGCCGGAGGAGCAGACGACGATGGACCATCGATGGGCTGGGTGCAGGACCCTCATATTCAAGAGCTGCTTCTCAAGCAGACGGATAACGCAAGAGCTGCCGCCCGAGAGAAAGCCAAGCTGGATCAACTGGAGATAGACGCGGTTACTCCATAGTATGAAGGATGCAGACCCGAGGATACCCGCCTGAAAGTAACGCTCATGGCTTTGGAGATGAAGGTAAAACACAAAATGACCGACGCATGCTTCGACGAGAACATGTCATTCCGGCACAAACGTCTTCCCAAGGGGAACAAGTGCCCGACTAGTTTCGAGGAGGCGAAGAAAGTCGTGTGTCCTCTGGATTTACCGCACGTGAAATACCATGTGTGCATGAACAATTGCATCATTTATCGGGGCGAGCACGCGGAGTCTACCATATGTCCGGTGTGCGGCATCACTCGATACAAGAAGAGGAAGAAAGCTCCTCGAAAAGTGGTGTGGTACTTTTCGATCACTCCTCGTCTGCAGCGGTATTTCACGGACCCTAAGGTAGCAAAGCTCCTGCGTTGGCACGCAGATAGGGAGGAGAAGAAGCGAGAAGATGACGCAAATGATCTGCAGATAAATAAAAAAGACAAGATGCTGAGTCACCCTAAGGATGGGAGCCAGTGGCAAGCGTTGAACTTCAAACACCCAGAATTTGGGAAGGATCCAAGGAACATCGTGCTGGGCGCGAGCACCAATGGAGTCAATCCGTTTGGCAGCCAGAGAAGCACACATAGCACCTGACCTGTGTTTGTGTGGATGTACAACCTTCCCCCCTTGTTGTGCATGAAGAGGAAGTACATTCACATGAGTATGCTAATTGAAGGGCCAAAACAACCAGGGAACGACATCAATCTGTATCTAGGGCTGCTGAAAGAGGAGCTAGACACACTGTGGAAAACGCCAGCCAATACATGGGACGCCGCAGAGAAAGAATATTTCCCTATGAGAGCCGCACTGCTCACGACGGTGCATGACTATCTCGGTTACGGATATCTCGCGGGGCAGGTGGTCCACGGATTTTTTGGATGCATCAGGTGCATGGATGACACAACGTACCGCCAGCTAGATAGAGATCCCGGGTCTTCGAAAACCGTGTTCATGGGACATCGAAGATGGCTTCATGACAATGACCCGTGGTGGAAACGCAAGGATCTGTTCGATGGTGAAATCGAACTCCGAAGACGCCCGCGTACGAGGAGCGGCGAGGAAATAGATGGGCTGTTGAAAAATTGGAAAGATTGCCCACTGCCGGGAAAGAAGCAAAAGGCGCCAGAGCCGGGAAAGAAGCAAAAGGCGCCAGAGCCGCTGCTGAAGGTATGGAAAACGAGGTCTGTTTTCTGGGACTTGCCATACTGGAAGATCCACCGTGTGCCTCACAGCCTTGATGCCATGCATATCACGAAGAACGTGTGCGAGAGTCTGCTTGGTACCCTGCTCAACATGCCAGAGAGGACCAAAGATGGGCCGAAAGCAAGGGCAGACTTGAAATCAATGGGCATCAGGCAGGAGCTTCACGCTAATGATGATGATGATGATTATGAGGCGAAGCAAGACACAGAAAGTCGTCGCAAAGGCAAAAAGGCCAAGAAGACCGGGAATGACTACCCTCCCGCGTGCTTCACTCTAAGTCAGGAGGAGATTGAGCAGTTTTTCACCTGCCTCGTAGGAGTAAAACTTCCTTATGGTTACGCGGGGAAGATAAGCAGATACCTAGACCTAGCAAAGCAGAAGTTCAGCAGGATGAAGTCTCACGACTGTCACGTGCTGATGACGCGGATACTTCCAGTTGCAATCCGTGGGATCATGGACGCGCACGTCCGTCAAACGCTATTTGGCCTATGCAACTTTTTCGACGTCATCTCTCAGAAGTCGGTTGGCGTGAGGCAACTCAGAAGGCTACAGGAAGAGATCGTGGTGATACTATGCGAGCTTGAGATGTACTTCCCGCCCGCATTCTTCAACGTTATGGTGCATCTGCTGGTCCATATCATGGAGGATATCATCCAACTCGGGCCGACGTTCCTGCACAGCATGATGCTGTTCGAAAGGATGAATGGTGTCATCAAAGGATACGTTCACAACATGTCACGTCCAGAGGGAAGTATAGCCAGGGGCTTTCTGACCGAAGAGTGCATCTCCTACTGCATGAATTATCTAGGCATTGAGAACCCCGTTGGTCTGCCCGTCAACAGGCACCTCGCTAGGCTCGCTGGATGGGGTCACCATGAGGGTCGCCGCGAAATGCATGTCGACTTCGAGGGTCGACTCGCCGACTTTGAAAGAGCAAACCTAGTCGCGCTACAACACATAGACGTGGTCGATCCTTGGGTGGTAGAGCACAAAACCTTTATTGAGAAGACGTACAATGACCGAGGCCAATAGAGGACGGACGGAGATATAATCAAAGAGCACAACTCATGTTTCACACGTTGGTTCAAGAAGAAGCTTCTGTCGTACCCTTTACATGAGGATTCTTCCACGGAAGAACAACTCATATTCGCCTTGCCGCAGGGCACCGAGCACAACCTGATGACCTATGAGGAGTACGATATCAACGGCTACACATTCTACACCGAGGACAAGGACATGAAGAGCGATGGTTATCAGAACTCCGGGGTAACGATGGAATCCTACACCGGTAATGACAAGGACAGATACTACGGAAGGATCGAGGAGATCTGGGAGCTGAGCTATGCTGGAGTGAAGGTCTTGATGTTCCGTGTCAGATGGGCCAAGAGCGTCCTAAAAGAAGACCGGTATTTCACCACCATGGTTATACCCGAAGCCAAATCCAAGACCGCGGGCGCAAACGTCATCGGAAAAATGAGCCATGGGTACTGGCTTCCCAAGTGGACCAATGCTTCTTCATTACCGACCCGTCAAAGCCCAGTCGTGTTGTCGTGAGGAGAGGAAAAAGGAAGATCATCGGAATGGATGGAGTAGCCAATGAGCAAGACTTCGACAAGTACGGCGACCCAAAGATCGAACATGACGATGACGATGAAGTAGCAGCATACACCACAAGAAGAAGCAGGACCACCCTACCTAAAGGACGTCCGTTCCATAGAAGAACTCCATTTGTGAAAAAGAAGGGCAAGAAGATTATGAACAGATAGCTAGCTAAGATCCACTGTATTTAAATCATAGTCTTTATTTCTCGGTTGTATTTCATGGGCACTTTTTGATATCATGAATATTTTTAAATTTCATTGGCACTTTTTGAATTCATGAATATTTTTTCAAATTTGATGATATTTTTTCATATTCAATATGATAAAATATTGAATATTCATGAGGACACTTGATCTTGATCCCCTTCCATCTCGATCTCGATTCCCCCTCCATCTCGATCTCAATCCCACCCGCACCCTCCCCCGCTAGCTCCACCGCCACCGACGACACACCGCACCCTCCCCCACTCCACCACCGCCGACGATGACCCCCCGCACCCTCCCCTGCTCCACCACCGCTGACGAGCACCCCTCGCACCCTCCCCCGCTCCACCACCGCCGACGAGCAGCCCCCGCACCCTCCCCCGCTCCCCGGTGAGCTCCCCTCCTCTCCCCTCTTCATTTTTAAAAAAATAATAAAAAAAGTGTAGACTACAATTGTTGTTAAACAACAATTATTACTATTTTTATAAAAAAATATTACTGTTTAATATTCATATTCATTTTCTAAAAAATTATTACATGCAACAAAAAATAAAAATAAATTACTTATGGCGCACCTCTGGCTGGTGCGCCATTGCTATATATAAAAAGATTACTAATGGCGCACCTCTGCCTGGTGCGCCATTGCTATGTAAAAAAAAGATTACTAATGGCACACCTCCACCTGGTGCGCCATTGCTATGTAAAAAAAGATTACTAATGGCGCACCGACCGCGGGTGCGCCATTAGTAAGATTCCCCCTAGCTAATTCCCTCCCTCTCGCCAGATCCCCTTCGTCCCTCTCCCTCGCCCCCCCCCCCCTAGCTAATTCCCCCCGCTGCCCCGACCCACGCCGCCGCCGCCCCCGCGCCTCCATCTCCGTCGCCGCCCCGAGTCAGCCCCTGCCCTGCCCCCATCATCGTCCGCTCCCAATCCACCCCCTCCCTCGCCTTCACCGCACCCACCCACCCCCTCCCTCGCCTTCCCAGCCCTCGAAACCCTAGAAACCCGTGACGCTCCACCGTGCCTTCTCCGCTCAAGCTCCACCATGCGAGGCGACAGGCAAGGCGGCGGGCAGAATCTGCTTCAACACTGGGCCGGCGAGCCGCGGAACCAGGGCGCGACGGCGCTCGACCCCTCCACCCCCTCCACCTCTTCTTCCTCGGGTCGCCGCTGTCTTCCTCAACTCCGGCCACCTCTGTTGCTACTAAGCTGTCGCAAGGCCTCCTTGTGCCTCCCCAGTGAGCTCCGCCTCCTCTCCCCTCTTCCTTCTCGCAAACACTCAATTCGTGCGCCTGGTTAGTGACTTGCAGAGTTGGCCCGGTTAATGCGTTGCTCTGTGATGCAAGATGTTAGGCTCTGGCACTTTACAGAGTTTCTTTGTGAAATCCCTAACTGTGAGTCTTGCTAGTGATCTAATTGTCATGATCCTACTCACATCCCCACTTGTAGCAGAGGCAGGCAATGCCTCTATATGCTCTGTTTTACTACCTAGCTAGAGCACAAACCTAGCCCCAGTTGTGTATTCCCAATTGCTAGTGGTCTAACTGATGTTTCCCTAGTTGGGTGAGACTGACTTGGCTCTTTCTTGGAGGAGACAGATCAAACAAGTGTTGTCAGTTTTTGTTTGAACTTCAAAGAGTGTTGTGACTTGGCTCTTAATCAAAAGAGTGTTGCCAGTTTTTGTTTGAACTTTGTTTGACTGGAGGAAATTACTCTTAAATGCTAGTCCTATTCTGGTGGAGATTTTTCTTGTCCTGAGTTACACTGAAGATATTTTTTTGATAATATTATAAAAATTGCATGGTGTGTGTTCAACTTGTATCTTCTAGCTTAAGTTTAACTTGTCTTGAGTTACACTCAAGTTATAATGTGTTTAACTTGTAGCTTCTAGCTTAAGTGAGTAGCCAGTACTGTAGTCAGTAGCTTAACTTGTTTAAGTACTGCTAGTTAGTTGTACTGATATTAAATGATGCCTGAAATGATGTATCATGTATCTTTAGCATGATCTGTTTCAGATAATAAATGATGCTTGAAATGAATTCTTGTGTAAGTGAAGGCTTGCTATGTTGTTGCAGCCAGCTATTTTCTGTTTCCTCATTTGGATTACTCAGTTATTTAGTTTATTATTACTTGGGAAAAGTACTGTGAGAAAAAATGATTATCTGCATTGCATTGTTAAATGTTGTACTTGGGCACAATACCTTTTCATCCATCATTTACACTGTGAATCCAATACCAGTTGCCCATGCTGATTATTTCACTTCAAACAGGCCACCTAGTGGCACAAAGCTCCATCAGAAACAGAATCAAAGATGGCCATGCCATGCTTGGCAGTAGCAGAAGTGACATGGAGCAGTGTAGTGGCATGGCCATTGACCTGTGGCTGGCATCTAGACACCACACACATACATACAGAGGCACATTGACTATTACTATGGCAAGTACTGTGTCAAGTACTCCATGTGTTTTTGTTGGCAGTTTATCATGAAATTGCAGGTACCCGAGAGGCCCTTGAGTTTGCCGGAATGTCGATTAACTTCCGTTCCGGCAAATTCGGGTACTCCATATGTCCTATTTTCAGCAAAGGTCATGCTGAAATTTTCCGTGAATTTTAGCATGACTTTGCTAAAAATAGGACATATGGGGTACTTGCGACTAATGCATGGGCCGGGGTATCTTAGTACTTAGTTAAGTAGGATCAACTGCCCCGCCATTCTTGCTGCATTAAACCATAGGTGGCAATAGAGCCAAGTGATTAGGCCCAACTTAGAATTCTCCTTAGCATCGATAAACCCTAGATGATAAACCCAACATAGGTGGCAATAGAGCCAAGTGATTAGTGCCAAGTGATTAGGCCCAACCTAGGGTGCCTCGGCATCGATAAACCCTAAATGATGAAAACTTAACTTGGCTTCTATAGGGTGCCTCGGTGTCGATGAGAACCTAAATGATGTACGCTTAGGCTTTTAGGGTGCCTCGGCATCGACAAACCCTAAATGATAAAAGCTTATCTTTTAGGATGCCTCGGTGTCGACAAACCCTAAATGATGAGACCATGATCTTGTTCCTTGACAATAACCAACTTTTTGACCAAACTTTTTTCCTATTTAGAGCGATACATGGCCCACAACGATGAGGCCGGCGGTTCGGGCGGCAAGCAATTCTGGGAGATGTCCCAGGAGTTGGAGGAAGAACCTCACCGCTATGAGGACGCCGTGGAAGACACCGATCCTGACTACACAACCCCTAGTGGCGTCGGGGATGACACCACTGATGATGGCATCGCGGATGCCACCACTGATGATGGCGGCGCATGCACAGATGGCAGCTAACCGAAGAGGCAACGGAAGGACCAGCGCCCGAACGTGCTCGGCACCGTAAGGGAGGAATTTACTGAAGTGAACTCCGACGGGCATCCGACGGCGCCCAAACACGTAGTCAAGGGGTACTCGATTCAGCTCAGGTGCATTATCCGGAGCACCGCCTCGATCAACACCAAGATCCTAAGGCATAAGGACCGAGGGAATTTGCGCAGCCTCCTCTTCACGAAGCTGCATGAACGATACAAGTTCCCCGCTGAGTTCGCAAACACACGCCTCTCGGGTAATAAAGTGAACGGTGCCGCCCTCACGACGATGAGCACGGCCCTGTCTACTTGGAAAAGCACGGTGAAGGCAATGATTGACAAAGGTGATAGTTATGAGAAGATCAAGGCGAAATATCCTTTGATTAGCGAAGATGACTACAAGGAGTTCAAGATCAAGTGCAAGAGCCCCGCAACCTCCGAATCAAGTCAGTGGGGGAAAGAAATGCGGCAGTTGAACATAGGGGTCCACCAACTCGGTCCCGGCGGTTACAGAGTGGCGGAGCCTATATGGGACAAGGAGGACGCGGAGCGTGCCGAGCAAGGCCTACCGCCCCGCTTCGAGAAATACAGTGACAAGCAGACCAGGAACTTTCTCAGGGCCCGGTACAAGGAGGACCCGGTAACAAAGGAGCTTACCACGGATCCGAAGACCAAGGAGCTTGAGCTTGTTCTGGTAAGGAATACACCCCCGCGTAATTAGCTCCATATGGTTGCATTCTAATTAATCCCCAATATTTCTAAATGGTTCACGTTCCTTCCGCAGGACAAAGAAAGCAGTAGCGCGGGGTCGTCTCAGAGCTCCCCTTTCGACACCCCTTTGAATAGGGCGTTGAACGTAATGAAAAACAGGGATAAGCTCAATAAGCCGACGTCAGCTGGTCGTGTGGCCGGCAAAGGCTTGTCCACAAAATGGTCGTCATACTATGCCGCTGGTGGGCGAAAGGAGAAAAAGACCAGCTCGGAAAGCCAGTCGCGCGAGGTTGAAGCACTCAAGGCGCAAGTGGCGCGGATTCCGGAGATGGTCCAAGAGCAAGTGCAACAACAACTGGGATCGACGCTCACCGGCATTATGCCTACCTTGATTCATGGGATAACGACGTGGATTGCGGGTGGCCAACAGGGGCCGCCCCCGATTCCCAGCTTCACGGCCAGCAACTCGCACAACACGCAGGCGGCGCCATTGGTGTCTCCGGCGGCGGCGGTATTGGTGTCTACGGCGACAGCGCCATTGGTGTCTCCGGTGGCGGCGGTATTGGTGTCTCTGACGCCGGCATTGGAGCTTAATGCACCCGGGTGTACGCCGGCAGGCACCTCGCCAGCAAGCGGCCCCTCCGTCAGTTGCACGCCCGCCGTTGGCGGTGCCTCGACATTAGCCGAGCTCGACGGCATCACGGTAACTAAGCCTCTCGGCCGAGGACTTCATCTCCTTGCCTTTGACTGGGCATCCCTGACGCCCTACATGTTTTCGCAGGGCGCCACCGACGTTCCTTGCACTCTCCTGCACTTCGTGGGCGGGGAGTTGGTCGATGTCGCCAAGGGCAGAATCGTTCAACCGGGCAACCCCGTGTTCCACGGTAATCCGATGCCACCCACAATGTATAGGGTTGAAGTGGTTCGGGTGCTGCCAGGCTGCGACGAGCTGTTACCTCTGATTCGACCCGCTGGGGCCGACGAAGAAGATGAGATGACCCTCAGCGCCTGCGTAAGCTGGCCCCTGCTTTGGCCGAAGAGCCAGATTCGTTTGGGGGCGGGGGACACCACCCCACAGACAAGACCGCCAGTCGTGCCGGCGCCAAGCCATGGCAAGAACACCGCAACGCTACCGGACATGCCGGACATCCCTATGGCACAGGATCCGGACATGCATATGGCACAGGATCCGGACGACGACGACAACGACGATGGTACATTTACCAACGTCGATAAGTACTTTGCCGAACATGGGTACGGTGACGAGTTCTGCGGGCCTCCTTCTCAAGAACCCAAACAAGACGACCGCGATCTAGCTGGTACGGCGGAGAAACCCAATTGCAACAGGCGTCGTCTGGCGTTCAGTTCTCAGGAGACGCCTCCAGCTGCCGCCTTCACCGAGCCTCAGATAGCGGAGGTGCCAAATATTATCAGCCCCAACACGCTCAAGAAGGCGGTCTGTGAGCAGAACTCGGTCCCATTACAGCAGATCAAGAAGAAGGGCCGGAAACGGCAGACTAAAAAGGGCGCCGGTGCGAGCCAGCCGGCACCGAGTACGATCCGTGCTCAGGACGGGCCACCTTCACCTAAGGATATCTCGAGGAGGGTGCATGTGGCGGGTAGGGCGATGCTACCGACAAATATGCTCAATGCTGCAACCGGTGCTATGCGGAGTCTGCACGACAGTGTTCTTTCTTTGGAGAAGCGGCGTCTCAGAGAGAATGATGTGGCATACCCGGTTTTCGTGGCCAAGGTGCCAGAGGGCAAGGGCTTTGTGGATGGCGACATCGGGGGTACGATCGTCCTGCGGTTTGATGACATCTTTGCTATGTTTAACCTTCATCCGCTGCACTACACCTTCGTTCGGCTGTTTTCGCTGAGTATGGAGATGCGGATCATTAGAGACAAGACCCCGGACATCGTGATCGTCGACCCCTTCTACATGCGTGCCAAGCTCTTGAGCAGCGCTGGGGACCGCCAAGTCGCGAGTTCACACCTCGAAGACGTCATTCTGGCAAACCCAGATAAGGATAACTTCCTTGTGGCTTACTTTCCCGAGTAAGTCATCCCTTAACCGCCCCGTAACATATGATTTCTTAGATTTCGATCGTTCTTTTTTTCTAACATTCCGTGTTCTGTGCAGTGACACACATTGCACACTCATCCTCTTAAGCCCGAAATATTCCATGGCCACGTATTTCGACCCGAACCGTAACTCCAAGATAGACTACACAAATATCAAGAAAGTTCTTGATGATGTTCTCCCCGGCTACGCCAAATCTGGAGGCACCTTCACCAGGGCAGTTCGTAAGTACGGCAAGCACGTGTTCGCCCACAATACGATGTTCTGCTGCGTCAAGCAGCCGCCTGGCGGTCAGAAGGATGCCTACTACGCCCTCCATCACATGCGGGCGATCGTAAGGGACCATCATCACCTTCTGCTACCAAATAATCTCAAAGATTGGGCCGCGAGCTTGTCGGCAATCCAGGACGCGGACATCAGACAAGAATTCTTTCGCATCCAGTCGGAGTTTGCGGACATCATCCATCAAGATGTCCTTCATACCTCGGGGCAGTTCTTCCTCAGATATCAACCGTCCAACATTGAGATAGACGGAATGCTACAAATGCAGGCTGACAACGCCCGCGATTTCATGACCATCACGACAGACGGCGGCTTCATCCACGCTCCTGTCCATGAGTCGAGTCGAAAGTAGTGATGTGTAGTTCTGAAACATTGATTGGCTCATGTTGTAATTAAACTTTAATGAATTGTATGTCTCTTTGGTTTGGACAGTCGTTCAACTTAGATGTAATCGATGCTATTTATTAGTAGGACCATGAATCGTGCTATTAATGTCTTGCTTTTCTCTTCCGATCCTTTTGTTGCATACTTATATATTGCTTATGTATGTATTGTCTGTTGTTTGGCTTGTGCATAGAGATGCCGTCGTATGTCGTGTACAAGGGTAAGGTTCCCGGAGTCTACGACGACTGGGAGGAGTGTCGGAGACAGGTTCACCGTTTCAGCGGTAACAGTTACAAAGGGTACACCACTAGGGCGGAGGCGGAATCTAGATACGCCCGCTATCTAGCGGGAGAGAGGAGGGAGCGTTGGAGGAACCGGATGAAGACCAGTTTCATCGCGATGATGCTCATCGTGATGACCGCAGCTCTCTTCTATGTGATGGTAGTTTAGATGATCGATATCGACTTGTAATGTGAAGACAAACTCGATAATCGCGGTCTCGAGACTTGTAATGTTTTATCTTTGTTCGGTCTTTTGAATTCGGAGACTAATATGATGAATTGTATTCGGAGACTAATCTTCTATTGTATTCGATGAATCTGCTGTTGCTGTGTGCTACTGTCTATATTCTGTCAAATAATATATTTTGTAACCTGTGCAAAAATCAGAAAAGTAAAAAAAATAAAACCTAATATTCATACTAATGGCGCATCACTACAGAGTGCGCCATTAGTATGCCAAAGTATACTAATGGCGCATCACCAAATAGTGCGCCATTAGTATGCCAAGTATACTAATGGTGCATCCATCCGTAGTGCGCCATTAGTGTGCCAAAGCACATGGTTAAATATGGCCCCTGGGAGGCATACTAATGGTGCATGGTGTTATATACTAATGGCGCACTGGGTGGTGCGCCATTAGTATACCAGATACTAATGGCGCACCAATGGTGCACCATTATTAATAAATACTAGTGGCGTGATACTAATGGCGCACCAGTGGTGCGCCATTAGTAGGCAAAACTGGTGCGCCATTAGTAGGCCTTTTCCTAGTAGTGTTAGAGTCATCTAGATTGATGTAAAAGGCTTGCTTCAAAGTAACTCTTTACGATGAACTCTTTTGTCACCTCCATAACCAAGAAATATTTCCTTAGTCCTCTAAGGATAATCTTGACCGCTGTCCAGTGATCTACTCCTAGATCACTATTGTACTCCCTAGCCAGAATCATGCTAAGGTATACAATAGGAATGGCAAACAGCATAGCATAATTTATAGAACCTATGACTCAGGCATAGGGAATGACTTTTCATTCTCTTTCTATTTTCTATCGTGGTCGGCTTTTGAGTCTTTACTCAACTTCACACCTTGCAACATAGGCAAGAACTCCTTCTTTGACTGTTCCATTTTGAACTACTTCAAAATCTTGTCAGGGTATGTACTCATTGAAAAAACTTATTAAGCGTCCTGATCTATCTCTATAGATCTTGATGCTCAATGTGTAAGCAGCTTCATCGAGGTCTTTCTTTAAAAAACTCTTTTCAAACACACCTTTATGCTTTCCCGAAAATTCTACATTATTTCCGATCAAAAATATGTCATTCACATATACTTATCAGAAATGCTATATTGCTCCCACTCACTTTCTTGTAAATACAAGCTTCACCGCAAGTCTGTATAAAACCATATGCTTTGATCACTTTATCAAACCATATATTCCAACTCTGAGATGCTTGCACCAGTCCATAGATGGATCGCTGGAGCTTGCTCACTTTGTTAGCACCTTTAGGTTCGACAAAACCTTCAGGTTGCATCATATACAACTCTTCTTCCAGAAATCCATTCAGGAATGCAGTCTTTACATCCATTTGCCAAATTTCATAATCATAAAATGCGGCAATTGCTAACATGATTCGGACAGACTTAAGCATCGATACAAGTGAGAAAATCTCATCATAGTCAACACCTTGAACTTGTCGAAAACATTTTGCGACAATTCGAGCTTTGTAGATAGCAACATTACTATCAGCGTCTGTCTTCCTCTTGAAGATCCATTTATTCTTAATGACTCACTAATCATTGGGAAAGTCAATCAAAGTCCATACTTTGTTCTCATACATGGATCTCATCTCAGATTTCATGGCCTCAAGCCATTTCGCGGAATCTGGGCTCATCATCGCTTCCTCATAGTTCATAGGTTCGTCATGGTCTAGTAACATGACTTCCAGAAAGGATTTCTGTACCACTCTGGCGCGGACCATATTCTGGTTGTCCTACGAGGTACGGTAGTAACTTGATCTGAAGTTTCATGATCATCATCATTAGCTTCCTCACTAATTGGTGTAGAGATCACTAGAACTGATTTATGTGATGAACTACTTTCCAATTCGGGAGAAGGTACAATTACCTTATCAAGTTCTACATTCCTCCCACTCACTTCTTTCGAGAGAAACTTTTTCTCTAGAAAGGATCCATTTATAGCAGCAAATGTCTTGCCTTTGGATCTGTGATAGAAGGTGTACCGAACAGTTTCCTTTGGGTATTCTATGAAGGCACATTTGACCGATTTGGGTTCGAGCTTATCGGGTTGAAACTTTTTCACATAAGCATCGCAGCCCCAAACTTTAAGAAACGACAGCTTAGGTTTCTAGCCAAACCATAGTTCATACGGTGTCATATCAATGGATTAGACGGTGCCCTATATAACAATAATGTAACTGTCTCTAATGCATAACCCCAAAATGATAGTGGCAAATCGGTAAGAGACATCATAGATTGCACTATATCCAATAAAGTACAGTTATGACGTTCGGACACACCATTATATTTTGGTGTTCCAGGTGGCATGAATTTGTGAAACAATTCCACATTGTTTTAGTTGAAGACCAAACTCGTAACTAAAATATTCATCTCCATGATTAGATCGTAGAAACTTTATTTTCTTGTCATGATAATTTTCCACTTCACTATGAAATTCTTTGAACTTTTCAAATGTTTTAGACTTATGTTTCATCAAGTAGATATAATAATATTTTGGTGTTCCAGGTGGCATGAATTTGTGAAACAATTCCACATTGTTTTAGTTGAAGACCAAACTCGTAACTCAAATATTCGTCTCCGTGATCAGATCATAGAAACTTTATTTTCTTGTCATGATAATTTTCCACTTCACTATGTTGAACTTTTCAAATGTTTCAGACTTATGTTTCATCAAGTAGACATACCCATATCTGCTCAAATCATCTCTGAAGGTCAGAAAATAACAATACCCGCCGCGAGCCTCAACACTCATCGGACTGCATACATCAATATGTATTATTCCAACAAGTTTGTTGCTCGCTCCATTATTCCGGAGAATGGAGTCTTAGTCATCTTTCCCATGAGGCATGGTTCGCAAGCATCAACTGGTTCATAATCAAGTGATTCAAAAAGCCCATCAGCATGGAGTTTCTTCATGCGCTTTACACCAATATGACCCAAGCGGTAGTGCCACAATTAAGTTGCACTATCATTATTAACTTTGCATCTTTTGTCTTCAATATTATGAATATGTGTATCACTATGATCGAGATCCAACAAACCAATTTCATTGGTTGTATAACCATAGAAGGTTTTATTCGTGTAAACAGAAGAACAATTATTCTCTAACTTAAATAAATAATAGTATTGCAATAAACATGATCAAATCATATTCATGCTGAACACAAACACCAAATAACATTTATTTAGGTTCAACACTAATCACGAAAGTATAGGGAGTGTGCGATGATGATCCTATCATTCTTGGAACTACTTCCAACACACATCATCACTTCACCCTTAACTAGTTTCTATTCATTCTGCAACTCCCGTTTCGAGTTACTACTCTTAGCAGCTGAACGAGTATCAAATACCGAGGGGTTTGTTATAAACACTAGTAAAGTACACATCAATAACATGTATATCAAATATACCTTTGTTCACTATACCATCCTTCTTATCCGCCAAGTATCTAGGGCAGTTCCACTTCCAGTGACCATTTCCTTTGCAGTAGTAGCACTCGGTTCCAGGATTGGGTCTAGCTTTGGGCTTCTTCATGGGAGCAGCAACTTGCTTGCTATTCTTCTTTGAAGTTCCCTTTCTTTCCCTTTGCCCTTTTCTTGAAACTATTGGTCTTGTTAACCATCAACACTTGATGCTATTTCTTGATTTCTACCTTCGCCGATTTGAGCATCGCGAAGAGCTTGGGAATTAATTTCGTCATCCCTTGCATATTATAGTTCATCACGAAGTTTGAGTAACTTGGTGATAGTGACTAGAGAACTCTGTCAATCACCTTTTTATCTGGAAGATTAACTCCCACTTGATTCAAGCGATTGTAGTACTCAGACAATCTGAGCACATGCTCACTGGTTGAGCTATTCTCCTCCATCTTGTGGGCAAAGTACTGTCAGAGGTCTCATACCTCTCGACACGGGCATGAGTATGAAATACCAATTTCAACTCTTAGAACATCTTATATGTTCCGTGGCGTTCAAAACGTTTTTGAAGTCCCAGTTCTAAGCCGTAAAGCATGGTGCACTAAACTATTAAGTAGTCATCATACTGAGCTTTGTCAAACGTTCATAACGTGTGCATCTGCTCCTGCAATAGGTCTGTCACCTAGCGGTGCATCAAGGACATAATTCTACTGTGCAGCAATGAGGATAATCCTTAGATCACGGATGCAATCCGTATCATTGCTACTAACATCTTTCAACTTTATTTACTCTAGGAACATATCAAAAATAAACGGGAAGCTATATTGCAAGCTATTGATCTACAATATAGATATGCAAATACTATCAGGACTAAGTTCATGATAAATTAAAGTTCAATTAATCAAATTACTTAAGAGCTCCCACTTAGATAGACATCCCTCTGATCATCTAAGTGATCACGTGATCCATATCAACTAAACCATAACCGATCATCACGTGAAATGGAGTAATTTTCAATGGTGAACATCACTATGTTGATCATATATACTATATGATTCACGCTCGACCTTTTGGTCTTAGTGTTCCGAGGCCATATCTACATATGCTAGTCTCGTCAAGTTTAACCCGAGTATTCTGCGTGTGTAAAACTTTCTTACACCCGTTGTAGATGAACGATGAGCTTATCACACCCGATCATCACGTTGTGTCTCGGCACGACGAACTTTGGCAGTGGTGCATACTCAGGGAGAACACTTTTACCTTGAAATTTAGTGAGAGATCATCTTATAATGCTACCGTCAAACAAAGCAGAATAAGATGCATAAAGGATAAACATCACATGCAATCAATATAAGTGATATGATATGGCCATCATCATCTTGTGCCTTTGATCTCCATCTCCAAAGCACCGTCATGATCACCATCGCCGCCGGCGCGTCACCTTGATCTCCATCGTAGCATCGTTGTCATCTCACCAACTATTGCTTCTACGACTATCACTACCGCTTAGTGATAAAGTAAAGCAATTACAGGGTGATTGCATTGCATACAATAAAGCGACAACCATATGGCTCCTGCCAGTTGCCGATAACTCCGTTACAGAACATGAGCATCTCATACAATAAATATAGCATCATGTCTTGACCATATCACATCACAACATGCCCTGCAAAAACAAGTTAGACGTCCTCTACTTTGTTGTTGCAAGTTTTACGTGGCTGCTATGGGCTGAGCAAGATCTGTTCTTACCTACGCATCAAAACCACAACGATAGTTCATCAAGTTAGTGTTGTGTTAACCTTCGCAAGGACCGGGCGTAGCCACACTCGGTTAAACTAAAGTTGGAGAAACTGACACCCACCAGCCACCTGTGTGCAAAGCACATCGATAGAACCAGTCTCGCGTAAGCGTACGCGTAATGTCGGTCCATGCCGCTTCATCCAACAATAACGCAAACCAAAGTATGACATGTTGGTAAGCAGTATGACTTGTATCGCCCACAACTCACTTGTGTTCTACTCGTGCATATAACGTCTACGCATAAACCTGGCTCGGATACCACTGTTGGGGAACGTAGTAATTTCAATAAATTTCCTACGCACACACAGGATCATGGTGATGCATAGAAACGAGAGGGGAGAGTGTGTGCACATACCCTCGTAGACCGAATGTGGAAGCGTTAGCATAACGCGGTTGATGTAGTCGTATGTCTTCACGATCCGACCAATCCAAGTACCGAACACACAGCACCTCCGAGTTCTGCACACGTTCAACTCGATGACGTCCTGCGAGCTCTGATCCAGCAAAGCTTCACAAGAGAGTTTTGTCAGCACGACAGCGTGGTGACGGTGAGGATGATGCTACCGACGCAGGGCATCGCCTAAGCACCGCTATGATATGATCGAGGTGGATTATGGTGGAGGGGGCACCGCACACGGCTAAGAGATCAATGATCAATTGTTGTGTCTCCAAGGGGTGCCCCTCTCCCCGTATATAAAGGAGTGGAGGAGAGAGAGGGACGGCCCTCTCTATGGCGCGCCCTAGGGGAGTCCTACTCCCACCGGGAGTAGGATTCCCCCATTCCTAGTAGAACTAGGAGCCCATCCAAGTAGTAGGAGTAGGAGAGAAGGAAAGGGAAAAGAGAAGAGAAGGAAGGAGGGGGCACCGCCCCTCCCCCTAGTCCAATTCGGACTAGGCCTTGGGGGCATGCAGCCTCTCCTCTCTCTTTCCCCTAAAGCCCAATAAGGCCCATGTACTCCCCGGCGAATTCCCGTAACTCTCCGGTACTCCCAAAAATACCCGAATCACTCGAAACCTTTCCGATGTCCGAATATAGTCGTCCAATATATCGATCTTTACGTCTCAACCACTTCAAGACTCCTCGTCATGTCCCCGATCTTATCCGGGACTCCGAACAACCTTCGGTACATCAAAACACAAAAACTCATAATACCGATCGTCACCGAACTTTAAGCGTGCGGACCCTACGGGTTCAAGAACTATGTAGACATGACCGAGACACGTCTCTGGTCAATAACCAATAGCGGAACCTTGATGCTCATATTGGCTCCCACATATTCTACAAAGATCTTTATCGGTCAAACCGCATAACAACATACATTGTTCCCTTTGTCATCGGTATGTTACTTGCCCGAGATTCGATCGTCGGTATCTCAATACCTAGTTCAATCTCGTTACCGGCAAGTCTCTTTACTCGTTCCGCAATACATCATCCCGCAACTAACTCATTAGTTACAATTCTTGCAAGGCTTATAGTGATGTGCATTACCGAGTGGGCCTAGAGATACCTCTCCAACAATCGGAGTGACAAATCCTAATCTCGAAATACGCCAACTCAACAAGTACCTTCAGAGACACTTGTAGAGCACCTTTATAATCACCCAGTTATGTTGTGACGTTTGGTAGCACACAAAGTGTTCCTCCGGTAAATGGGAGTTGCATAATCTTATAGTCATAGGAACATGTATAAGTCATGAAGAAAGCAATAGCAACATACTAAATGATCAAGTGCTAAGCTAACTGAATGGGTCAAGTCAATGACATCATTCTCCTAATGATGTGATCCCGTTAATCAAATGACAACTCATGTCTATGGCTAGGAAACATAACCATCTTTCATCAACGAGCTAGTCAAGTAGAGGCACATAGTGACACTCTGTTTGTCTATGTATTCACACATGTATCATGTTTCCGGTTAATATAATTCTAGCATGAATAATAAACATTTATCATGATATAAGGAAATAAATAATAACTTTATTATTGCCTCTAGGGCATATTTCCTTCAGTATCTACCTATATGTTTCTCTAACCCTCTTTATATATATTTAATTCTTTTCCACATCAGCATACTTGCTATTTCCGAGTGCATGACATCATCAGCTATGATACCACTACTATGGCCAGCCTTATATAGTTGGGAGTATCATATACTATAGTATCATGCATATGATACTAGTGTATGATACTACGTACGCACCTTCATAGTGCATTTATAGTATCATAGAGTAGTATATTTCATAGATGACCGTATTTATGGCCATGCATGACACAAAGTACTATAGCAATTATTATATATATATATATGTGTGTGTGTGTTAGTGTATCTACCTATGTTACTGCTTCTTTGCCACATCATCATATTTTCTATTCCTGAGTGCATGATACCGGCTATGATACCCCCACTATGGCCACCCTAATAAGGTTGGTCGTAATATGGGAGTATCAAGCGGTATGATGCATGCCAACTAGACTTTTTGGAAGATGTGGCACACAGTTAAATGACGAAAGAGAGGGTGTGGTATCATATCATGATACTGTATCATATTAAATGTTGTACTACTTTGTGTCATGCATGACAATTAATAAGGCAACCTAAGATAATAACTTATGATACTATGCATGCACGCATTACGGAGGTATTGCCGATCATATACTAGTATCATGCATATATACTCCCTCCTTTCCTGTTTATAGGCTTATCTCAAAATTTTAGTTTTTCCATTTTATAACGCTCAATTTGGTTGTTCCCCATCACATGTCTAGATTCCAAGGTGCATTAAATCATTACATGCAAGTACTAAGAGAAAGTTGACCAATGCATGTACTTTATGCATGCATGTATTGCAATTAATACATTGGAAAACTTAATTTTTTGAGGAAAACAAAAGAATTAATTGGGGATTTTTCAAACTACAAAAAGTATTCCACCACTCACCATCTACCTTGGTTGGTGAGTATACTAGTATCATGCATATGATAGTGTAGCGATCTGACTTCAAATAGTCAAATCTTTGTGCATAAGTGTCAGACCTGGATCGGTAATGCTGACACCCACAGTACTTCGAAGGATTTATAACAGAGTAGCAATCACACACTTATTACATCGATAGTCTCAAGAGAGAACTTAATACAATAATATGGATTAAGGCCATCTAAATAATATAACAATGGAAGGCTTGGCAGATAAAGTGAGTCCATCAACTCCAACGGCATAGCTGAGTGCATGACAACGACCTAGCGCACCTTACTCTTCATCTGAAAAGTCTGCAACATAATGTGTTGCAGCTCGAAAACAGGTCAGCACATGGAATATGTTGGCAAAATAACATAGTAGAGCAGTGACCAAGTAAATGCTATCACTACATGCATTTATGGTTGGTGGAGGCTCTATGGTTATAATGTTTTTGCAAAAAGCCATTTTTTCCCTGCAACAAAGGAATATATTTTATTTAACTATCATGGTAGTTGATAAACATTGAGGATGGTAACCCCATCTCAATGCCAATTAAAACAGTAATTAACAACCCAACGAATTAATTTAGAGTGATGGGATCAATATGATAATCCAAGAACCACATACTCAAGATGTCCATAACCGGGGACACGGCTAACCATGATTAGTTTGTACACTCTACAGAGGTTTGCGAACTTTTCCCCACAAGACTCGATCTCCTCTGTTGGATTTCTCGCACTACATGGTGTTTGAGAAACGGATGATCGAGACACAATCTTTCAGAAACATTAACTCTTTACTCTCGGTGGACAGTTACACCTACTTTCCCCTACATATGATATCCCACCACTTAAAGAGGTCATGAAACATACTCAACTATGCTAGAGCCCATAATAGCTTGTGGCTGCACACGGAAGTTTCTAGCATGAATAATCTTAAGATCCCTTTGAGCCTGGTTGGTGAACCAAAAGACAACACTGGTATACCCCCAGCTGCCTGCAACCAATCCACCCAGATGTGTATTTAAGTAGCCACCTTAAGTTAACCATTAATTAAAAATCTCACATCTGTCATGGATCACTCAAACCAAACCACGTCTACGAGCATAGCATAGCAGTATAAGCATAATCGTAGAAGTAACTCCCAAGGTTTGATAGTAAAAGGAAATAGGTTCTACCTCATCATCTACTTCACAAACCCAAATGTTAAAAGATCCTACTCATGCAATGTTTGAGGATTGTAGCTAATGCACAAAAACTGGGTAATAAAGGCGTATGATCAAGGTGTTACTTCCCTTGCCGACGATCTGCAAACCCCAGAGACTCGTAGTAGCACGATTCGCACTCCAGGTACTCTATCGCAATCAAACAATAGCATATATGCAAGGGTAAAACTCAAATAAGAAAATCCAAACTGAAAGTTCAACTGAAGAGCTTCGACTTGCAAAAAGAATCGATCAAATCGGAGCTACGGAACTGAAACTACGATCAAAAGAATTTCGAATACAAATCTGCTTGAAACCAAATTTTAAATTGTCAAACCATGTTCAAGTTGATTAACTGGGAAGAGGGCTTTGAGACAAAGATTTTGGCGGTGGTTTCACTGGATTTGGACAAGCGGTTGAAAAGTTGCGAGGGTTTGAAGATCATGGGCTAATCTGCAATAAAATAATCACTGATAGGTCTCTGGCCGAGAAAAAAATAAAAAGAAAAATACTACGGCGCGAACGTCCGCTAACAGAGGCAAACGAACGAATTCATTCGTTGAACTGAACTAATGAACGAATGTTCGTAAAATAAACTAAACCGAGAAAAACCGATCTAAATAAAATAAACCGAAACAGATGTAGGTTTTAAAAATACCCGAAATGGACCGGAACAAAAACTGGCAGCGGGCGGCGGGTCAACGGCGATGGCGGCTCCGGCAGCGAGCGGCTCGGCGACGCGCGGTGTTGGCACTAGGCGGCGGCTTGCGGCGGCGGTGGTGGTGGTGGTGCTGCAGGACAAGGGGAGGAGGCGGTGGAGCGATGGTATTTAAAGGGGGGTGGGGGGCTGCTAGCTTGGGGGAGGGGGCGATGGCGGACGGTGTCCCGCTCGGACACGGCGGCGGTGACCTCCAGCTCGGGGGCGGGACGGGCGAGGCTGTGGCGCGCAGGGCCTGCTGGGCCTTTGACCTAGTTCGGTCCGGGAAACTTTTTTTAAAATTAATTCCGCCGAAGGAAAAATGCAAAAAAAATATAATTTTTTTCTAAAAATGCCAAAAACAATTTTAACTGTCTAAATAAAATATTTAGAACATAGTGAACATTTTTCTGGCCTAAAAATGCAATTTTGAAAATAATGCATATTTTTCTAATTCGAATAAAATAGCAATAAAACCCCAAATAAAGTATTTATTTGATTTTAATATTTTTCCTCCAATATTTCTTTTCATTTTGGAGAAGTCATATTATCTCCTCTCATTTATTTTTATATTGGAAATATTTTGGAGAGAAAAATTATTAAAGCCAAAATGATCCTGTTTTCAAATATGAAAATAACGAAATCCCCAACTCTCTCTGTGGGTCCTTGAGTTGCTTAGAATTTCCACGATCAAAACGAAAAGGAAATAAAATATGATATGCATATGATGACCTATGTATAACATTCCAAATTGAAAATTTGGGATGTTACAAACCTACCCCCCTTAAGATGAATCTCGCCCTCGAGATTCGGATTGGCTAGAAAATAGGTGTGGGTGGTCTTTCTATAGGTCTTCCTCTCGTTTCCAGGTGGCTTCATCCTCGGTATGGTGTTTCAACTGAACTTTGCAACACTTGATAACCTTGTTGCGTGTGACTCGGCTGGCAAACTCGAGAATCTTGACAAGTTTCTCCTCATAGGTCAAATCACTCTCCAAGTGAATGGCTTCCAGGGGCATTGTATCTCTCAGAGGAATATCGGCCATCTCAGCATGACACTTCTTCAACTGGGAAACATGAAACACATCATGAACTCCTGACAGTCCTTTGGGTAACTCCAACTTGTAGGCAAGTTCTCCCATACCTTCCTTCCAAAACTCAGTATGGTCCTACAAATCTCGGGGCTAACTTTCCTTTAACTCCAAATTGTTTAACTCCTCGCAGAGGTGACACACGAAGATATGCTCTGTCTCCAATTTTGTAAACTACCGCCTTGCGTTTTTAGTCTGCATAACTCTTCTGCCTGGACTAAGCTACCTTTAGTCAGTCGCGAATCAACTTTACCTTCTCCTCGGATTCTTTGATTAAATCTGGTCCAAAAAACTAACGGTCTCCAACTTCATCCCACATCAACGGTGTCCTGCACCTTTGTCCGTACAAAGCTTCGAAAGGTGCCATCTTCAAACTGGCGTGGTAGCTGTTGTTGTATGAGAACTCCGCGTATGGCAAATTATCATCCCAACTACATCCATAATCTAGCGCACAAGCTCTCAACATGTCCTCCAGAATCTGATTGATTCTCTCAGTCTGTCCATCTGTCTGCGGATGAAAGGTTGTCCTGAACTGTAGCCTGGTACCCAAGGTCTGGTGCAGCTGATGCCAAAACTTTGAAGTGAACTGTGTCCCTCTATCTGATACGATGGTCCTCTAAACTCCATGCAGACATACGATTCTGGTCATATATATCTTGGCCAACTTCGCACTTGTATAGGTGGTTTTCACTAGGATAAAGTGAGCCACTTTGGTCAAACGATCCACTACTACCCAAATAGAATCATATCCTGACCGGGTCCTGGGTAATCCGGTGATGAAATCCATGCCAAGCTTGTCCCACTTCCATTCGGGTATCGGCATAGGCTACAGTAATCCTGCTGGCTTCTGATGTTCTGCCTTCACTCTTTGACAAACATCACATACGGCTACATCCTCGGCAATACCCCTCTTCATTCCTTTCCACCAAAAACGCTCCTTCAAATCCAAATACATCTTGGTTTTTCTGGGGTGTATCGAGTATGGTGAGTCATGAGCTTCCTGAAGTATTAACTTCCTGATCTCTGCACTATTGGGTACATAAACACGGTCCTCAAACCATAAGGTGTCATGCTCATCCTCACGAAAACCCTTGGCTTTTCCTTTACTCATCTTCTCCTTTACCTTGGCAATTTCCTTATCATCCTTCTGAGCTTCTCAAATCTTTCCCAATAATGTTGACTGAACCTTCATTGCTGCGACAAAACCGCTAGGGACTATCTCCAAACGAAGCTCCCTGAGATTTTCAACTAACTCCTGCGGAAAATCCCCCACTTACAAGGGTATTGGCATAACTCTTCCGGCTCAAAGTGTTTGCTACGACATTGGCTTGCCTGGATGGTAGTGCAACTTCATATCATAATCTTTTATAAGCTCCAACCATCTCCTTTTCCTGAGATTCTGCTCCTTCTGCGTGAAAATGTACTTCAAACTCTTGTGATCCATGTACACATCACATCGATTTCCAATAAGAAAATGTCTCCAGGTCTTGAGTGCATGCACTATGGCTGCTAATTTCCAATCATGGTGGCATAATTCAACTCATGCGGTCGAAGTTGGCGTGAGGCATAAGAAACCACTCTTCCATCTTGCATAAGTACACCTCCAAGTCCTAAGCGAGAAGCATCGCAATAGACTTGGAAATCCTTACGTATATCCGGCAGAATCAGCACTCGGGCTGTAACCAAACGTTTCTCCAACTCCTGAAAACTTACCTCACATTCACCTGTCCATTTTAACTTGGTGTCCTTCTTCAACAACTCCATCATGGGCTTCACAATTTTAGAAAAATTCTTAATGAATCTCCGATAATATCCCGCGGGTCCAAGAAAACTGCTGATCTCTCCAACGGAGGTGGGTGCTAGCCAATCAGTGACAGACTTAACCTTGGTAGGGTCTACCGCTATACCTTCTCCTGATATAACATGTCCAAGGAATCCAACTTCCTTCAACCAAAACTCACATTTGCTAAACTTGGCATATAATTGATGTTCCCTGAGCTTCTCGGGAACCAAACACAAATGCTCCTTGTGTTTCGCTTCATTCTTCGAGTATACCAAGATATCATCAATGAACACCACTACAAACTTATCCAAAAACTCGATGAACACCTTATTCATCATACTCATGACATAGGCAGGGGCATTAGTCAATCCAAATGACATGACCGTATACTCATATAGCCTGTACCTTGTGGTGAAGGCTGTCTTAGGTATATCCTATTCTCAGATATTCAACTGGTGGTATCCTGATCGTAGATCGATCTTAGATAATACTTTAACTCCTTGAAGCTGGTCGAACAAATCATTGATCACCGGCAGTGGGAACTTGTTCTTGATCGTTACTTCATTTAATGCACGATAATCAACAACCATTCTCAATGATCCATCATTCTTCTCAACCAAGAGCACTGGGGCTCCCCACGGTGACAAACTTCGTCGAATGTAACCTTTCTCCAATAAATCCTTTATCTGCTTCTTAATCTCCTCCAGATCATTTGCGGGCATCCGGTATGGCCTCTTCGATATTGGTCCGGTGCCTGGCATCAACTCTATCAAAAACTCAATGTCTCAATCCGGTGGCATTCTTGGTAATTCCTCTGGAAATACATCCGAGTAATCCCTCACTATAGGCACTTCCTCCTGAACAACTCTTGAGAGGGAATTTACTTGAGTCCTCCTTGGCACATGCCTAGATACATACTTAATCCTTTTTCCCTCCGGGGTGGTGAGCATAATTGACTTACTGGCGCAATCGATGTTTCCTCCATACATTGATAGCCAATCCATTCCTAGTATCACATCCAATTCTTGCGACTCCAGAATTATTAAGTTTGAGGGGAAAACATGCCTACCTGTGGTTAATGGCACCTGAAAACATCCTTGGCTTGCCATGTACTCCACTCCTGGCAAGCTTACTAACATAGGTGTCCTAAGAATGTTAGTGGGAAACTTATACTTATCCACAAATCCCCTTGATATGTATGAATGCGATGCACCAGTATCAAAAAGAACGATTGCAGTAAATGACTCAACCAAAAGCTTACCTATAACTAAATCTGGCTGCTCTTCAACCTCCTCCATGTTCACGTGGTTCACTTGTCCCCTGTTGAAAGGGTTGGGCTTCTTCCCAGAGCTTCCAATACAATTACCATTCTTTGCTTCCAGACACTCATTGGCAAAGTGCCCGGTCTTCCCGCACTTGAAACAAGTAATGTGACTTTGGTCCTTCTTGGCGGGTGTGGCTGGGTTAGAGCGGTTCTGATTGCTACCAGCTCCATTCCCATCTACATTTTTGGAGCCACTGTGGTTATGAGAACTTCCTCCATTATGAGTATGGCCTCCGTGGTTATGGGTATAACCTCCGGAGTTAGGGGTAAAGCAAGGCTTCTGCTGAGCCCCTGTATTGTACTTCCCTTGTCCATACTTCCTTCCGCGGCTCTCAATTTACTGTTGCTTCCCTTTAATCATAAGAGCCTTGTCTACCAACTCCTGGTAGTTGTTAAATGATGCCACCATTAACTGCATACTCATCTCATCATTCAGTTCTTCCATAAACTTCTCCTGCTTCGCGGCATCTGTGGCCACATCAGCTGGGGCATAGCGGGCTAACTTACTGAACTCATCCACGTACTTCCCCACAATATGGTTTCCCTAGCGTAAGTTGTGAAACTCACACTTCTTCATGCTCATAGCTCCAGTTGAGACATGTGCGGTGCGGAATGCTTGCTGAAACTGCTCCCAAGTGACATTGGCTATAGGGAAAGTGGTTGTGTAATTCTCCCACCATGAGGCTGCAGGTCCATCCAATTGATGTCCGGCAAAACACACCTTCTCTACATCAATGCACCCTGCGGTGGTCAACTCCCTTCCAATCCTACGTAGTTAGTCATCAGCAACTATCGGCTCGGTGCTACTGGAAAACACCGGCGGTTGCAACCTCAAAAAACGAGCTAAGTTGTCAACTGGAGGTGGTGGCGGTGGGTTGTTGTTGCCTTTGTTCTGGACTAGCAACTGCATCAGGGTATTCTGCTGTTGGATCAACTGGGTGAGCTCCGGTGGGAAGACAAATTCGGGGTCACGTCTCGGAGGCATCTGGTGGGTTTAGAGGGGAGACATTAGAATAGAGTGAGGTCTAGTGAGAAAGCACTACCCATATGCACATGAGACAAACACATTCATGTCACACCAATCAATTCAAACAAGGTCATACAATCGATCTAACTATCATTACAAAAGTGCTCGGACTACTACTGTATATATAGGGGAATACTACTAATAATATGGTGGTCATCTAGAAATTTTGATCGGTGGAAGATTCCATGATATCTGCTCCAGCTTCGTCTTCATAGTCATCATCACTACTGTCGGGGTCAGAGTCGGTGTTGTCGATGATGATGTAGTCCTTAGGATGATCGTCATCTCCTCCTGGCGCGGGGTCTCCCATGAATACTGCTAGCTTCCTTGTTAGGTCATCATTCTTCTCCACTAATATTGTGATTTCCTCCTCGTATCCGTCGCGTGTAGACTTGAGTTCCTCTTCAAGCTCCATGTTCCTAGTCATCAACTTCTTTAGATCTATCATGCTTACGCACATCTGGTTCTCCTGGCGACAAATGTGCTAGTTTAACTCCTGGGTGAAAGCTGGAATGGACCTGTCCTTCTTGGTGCTGATCATCTCCCATTTCTAATCTCAGCGCCCACATATCTGATAGATGGTGTCCTTGAGATCCTTGTGATAAACTTCGCCGATGCGTCCCATGGCGATGTGGGCTGCCATGCTCTTTCCTAGACTCCAGGTTGGTGCATCAAAGGAAAACTCTATGGGTTCAGTAACTGGCGTGAATGTTCTTCCTAGAACTTGAACGCAAATCATCCAACGCTCCTCTTTTGGTAAAGTGGCGGTGTAGGTTCGGATGAAGCTTGGTATTCCGATATTCAGGTACCTAGTGACTTCCTTCAAGTGTCGTCCAAAAGGTGTGTCTTCATCCGGTTGTGCAAACTTGTTCCTTGAGTCCGCCATCCTATAGAGTGGAAAATGGAGAGGAGTCAGAAATGAGTAGAGAAGAGTGACCTATGGCTCATCTTAGTGGTCGTGTCCTACATTCAGCGTGTGCTCTGATACCATCTTGTAGCGATTTGACCTCAAACAGTCAAATCTCTATGCATAAGTTTCATCCCTGGATCAGTAATGCTGACACACACAGTAATTCGAAGGATTTATAACAGACTAGCAATCACCCACTTATTACAATGATAGTCTCAAGAGAGAACTTAATACAATAATATGGCTTAAGTCCATCTAAATAAGATAACAATGGAAGGCTTGGAAGATAAAGTGAGTCCATCAACTCCAACGGCATAGCTGAGTGCACGACAGCGACCTAGCGCACCTTACTCTTCGTCTGAAAAGTCTGCAACATAATATGTTGCAGCCCGAAAATGGGTCAGCACATGGAATATGCTGGCAAAATAACACAGTAGAGCAGTGAACAAGTAAATGCTATCACTACATGCATTTATGGCTGGTGGAGGCTCTATGGTTATAATGTTTTTGCGAAAAGCCAATTTTTCCCTACAACAAAGGAATATATTTTATTTAACTATCATGGTAGTTGATAAACATTGAGAATGGTTACCCCGTCTCAATCCCAATTAAAACAGTAATTAACAACCCAACAAATTAATTTAGAGTGATGGGATCAATATGATAATCCAAGAACCAGATACTCAAGATGTCCATAACCGGGGACACGGCTAACCATGATTAGTTTGTACACTCTACAGAGGTTTGCACACTTTTCCCCACAAGACTCGATCTCCTCCATTGTATTTCTCGCACTACATGGTGTTTGAGAAACGGATGACCGAGACACAGTCTTTCAGAAACATTAACTCTTTACTCTGGGTGGACAGTTACACCTACTTTCCCCTACATCGGCTATCCCACCATTGAAAGAGGTCATTAAACATACTCAACTATGCTAGAGCCAATAATAGCTTGTGGCTTCACACGGAAGTTTCTAGCATGAATAATCTTAAGATCCCTTTGAGCCTGGGTGGTGAACCAAAAGACAACACTGGTATATCCCCAGGTGCCTGCAACCAATCCACCCAGATGTGTATTTAAGTAGCCACCTTAAGTTAACCATTAATTAACAATCTCACATATGTCATGGATCACTCAAACCAAACAGCGTCTACGAGCATAACATAGCAGTATAAACATAAAAGTAACTCCCATGGTTTGATAGTAAAAGGAAATAGGTTCTACCTCATCATCTACTTCCCAAACCCACATGTTAAAAGATCCTACTTATGCAATGTTTGAGGATTGTAGCTAATGCATAAAAACTGGGTAATAAAGAAGTATGATCAATGTGTTACTTGCCTTGCTGACGATTTGCAAACCCTAGGGACTCGTAGTAGCATGCTTCGCACTCCGGGTACTCTATCGCAATCAAACAGTAGCATACATAAGCACTCAAGCATATATGCAAGTGTAAAACTCAAATAAGAAGATCCAAACTAAAAGTTCAACTGAAGAGCTTCGACTTGCAAAAAGAATCGATCAAATCGGAGCTACGGAACTGAAACTACGATCAAAGAATTTCGAATAAAATCTGCTTGAAACCAAATTTTAAATTATCAAACCATGTTCAAGTTGATTAACTCGGAAGAGGCCTTTGAGATGAAGATTTTGGCGGTGGTTTCACTGGATTTGGACAAGCGGTTGAAAAGTTGTGAGGGTTTAAAGATCAGGGGCTAACCTGCGATGAAATAATCGCGGATAGGTCCCTGGCCGAGAATAAAATAAAAAGAAAAATACTACGGGGCAAACGTCCCTACCAGAGGAAAACGAACGAATTCATTCGTTGAACCGAACTAACGAATGAACGTTCGTAAAATAAACTAAACCGAGAAAAACCGATCTAAATAAAAAACCGAAACGGATCTAGGGTTTAAAAAACTAAAACGGACCGGAACAAAAACCCGCGGTGGGTCAACGGCGTCGGCGGCTCCAGCGACGAGCGGCTCGGCAAGGCGGCGGCATTGGCGCGGGGCGGCGGCGTTGGCGCGGGGCGGCGGCTTGCGGCGACGGGCGCGGCTTGCGGCGGTGGGCGCCGCTGGCGGCGGTGGTGGTGATGGTGCGGGACGAGGGGAGGAGGCGGCGGGGCGGCATTATTTAAAGGGGGTCGGGGGCTGCTGGGTTGGGGGAGGGGGCGACGGCGGTCGGTGTCCCGCTCGGACACGATGGCGGGTGGCTGGACTCCGCCTCGAGCGCGGGACGGGCGAGGCGGTGGCGCGCTGGGCCGGCTGGGCCTTTGGCCCAGTTTGGTCCGGGAAACTTTTTTTTAATAAATTCCACTGAATGAAAAATCCTAAACAAATATAAAAATTCTAAAAATGCCAAAAACAATTTTTTTCACCGTCTAAATAAAATATTTAGAACATAGTGAACATTTTTCTGGCCTAAAAAATACAATTTTCAAAATAATGCATATTTTTCTAATTTGAATAAAATAGCAATAAAATCCCAAATAAAGTATTTATTTGACTTTTAATATTTTTCCTCCAATATTTCTTTTCATTTTAGAGAAGTCATATTATCTCCTCTCATTTATTTTTATATTGGGAATATTTTGGAGAGAGAAAATATTATAACCAAAATGATCCTCTTTTCAAATTTGAAAAAAATATTCAAATATGAAAATAACGAAATCCCCAACTCTCTCCGTGGGTCCTTGAGTTTCTTAGAGTTTCCAGGATCAAAACCAAAATGCAATAAAATATGATATGCATATGATGACCTATGTATAACATTGCAAATTGAAAATTTGGGATGTTACAGATAGTGTATATGATACTAGCTACTTCTGTAATGCATAGTATCATAAGTTAGTATCTTAGGTTGCCTTATTAATTGTCATGCATCACACAAAGTAGTAGTACAACATTTAATATGACACGGTATCATGATATGGTACCACATCCTCTCTTTCCTCATTTAATTGTGTGCCACATCATCCAGAAAGTCTAGTTGGCATGCATGATACCACTTATGATACCACAATTACATCCAGCCTATACCAAAAAGGAGGGAGTATGAGACTAGCCACAATGGAGCGTAACATACACATATCCCTAGACTATGTTACTACCTTCATAGTGGGTAGTAACATAAGTGTATTGTCATGCAAAGCTTCATTTATTAGGTTATAGACCCATATTGCATTGGGACATGTGATGTTACATTAACTAGCTAAGTTACTGAAACTATCTCTCTCCTCATTAACTTATTGCCACATAAGCAAGTTTGCTGAGTTGGAGTCGATGTTACTGCTGAAGTTACTCCCACTATGGCTAGACTGATACTATCTAGTCGTCTATGATATATTAGCTACCTCACTAAGAGCATGATTAATAATACAACCAAGGATCGGCTGTAAGAAGTTGCCATGTCATATACAGCCAACCTCTTAGCGGGCATGTAGAATAATAAGTTTTAAATATGTACTAGTTTATCAATAGTTTGCCCACCTTACATCCTCACAAAGTGTCTTGGGTCTCGTGTTGCAGCTGGCTCTACTAACCAAGAGCCCGCTTCTCTTCTCTTTCCTCCAACTAATAAGCACATATATATTATTCTAGGCTGCTTAGACTACCCGCAGTAGGAGTAACATAGGTAGTAACATCACACGTATCTAGATAAAATAGATGGTGCGACAAGCAATAAATGAAGAAAGAGACGAAAGTGGTAACATAGCTAGTTACTAGTAGTATGAGTAACATCACACATCTCAAGGCAGGATGAGTCTATAGCCTAATAAATGAAGTGTTGCATGTTATTACACATATGTTACTCCCCACTATGGAGGTAGTAACATAGACTAGCTAGTAACATTCTATGTTACTACCCATTGTGGCTAGTCTTATGTCACTCTATTGTCTACTTGCTCTAATGCATAGTATCATAGAGTAGCTAGTATCATATGTAGTACTTTATTTATATTGTCATGCATGACACATAGTAGAATAGCATTTATTATGATATGGTTTCATGATATGATACTTAACCCTCTCTTTCTTCATTTAATTAATTCTATGACAGCTCATCAAAATTGCCTAGTTTGCATGTATGATACTAGCTATGATACCCTCTTACTATCAGCCTAGCAAAGAAGGTGTACAGATCATTTGTGCGTCGCTTTGTGAGTTTGCATGCATTTGTTCGAGAAGCGGTGAGAAGTTTCAAACATTTTGGCCGCGAGGTGCGGTCACTCGCGTAGGCCTAGTTGGTATTTTAATTACAGGAAATTCAGATGGAGTTCAGACATCATCAAAATTGATGTGTGCCCGTGGCGTGGTCTCACGACCCCGTGGAAATAATTGGTAAAGTTTGGCACAAGTTTTGATGACCGCTCCTTCCAAACTGGAGCATCTCACATGAAGGATCATGGTTCTCCAAAAGGAGACGTGTCAATTCGAACTCCTGTGGCTGGTGACTTCATCGTTTGGCCTCATAAAAATTTCCACGGTACGCAATCACCATTATACCGTGGGTTTGATTTTATGGTGCATTTCAGGTATCGTTAGCTATATTTAAGACATTTTTTGAGATTAACGTGCATTTTGTGCATAAAAATAAAATTACAACCGGAACTGCATGTGTTGTCGAAAGGGGTGAGGATCGCCGTTCGATCTGGGAGCATCCAAGGGTGCAGACATACGATCTGTGGGGTTTGGGTTCTGGCCAATCAGAAAGCACGACTCAGATCGTGGGCGGGGTGGCGGGGTTTGGTCGGCGCACGGCTTTCATCAACGAACCGTGTGCTATTCGCAAACCAGATTGCATATTTTTGTTCACACATACTGTAGTGAGATCAATTGAGTGTGCTACTTCTATGATATAATAATAATAATAATAATAACAATAATAATAATAATAATAATAATAATAACAATAACAACAACAACAACAACAAACAGTTCATATTCATTGCCCGAGCTGATAGCATATCAAGGTCAACATATTAATGGTTCTTACATGAACAGAAAATCAGGCATAACTCACAAATTCAGTACACGTAACAGTTCTAAATTGAACGAATTAAGTTACAGGGTAGGCATAAAGACTAGTCTTATGGCTTAATTCCCATGTACATGGGGAACTGGGATCATTAAGTTGACCCCGAATGAACTTGGGATTTTTGATGATTTTACGCTGATGTGTTACACGGGTGCATGATCCCTTGGCTGGCAACTCATCTAATACATCGTAATTGTCCTCATCGACAACATCGTCGACACCCAGTACCCTTCTCTTCCCATGCATCGCTAAATGGCCGTTCTTATGCAAGGGGTCTTCCACAAAGAAAATCTGGGTAGCATCGCTGGCAAGAATGAATGGGTCCACGTGATATGCCATCACTGTCCTAGTAACATAGGTCTTCCTGTACTCATGAATCCTTACCTGACCAAGAGGGATCCATGCGCACCTGAATAATGCCATCTTAACTTTCACATAGTCAAGCTCCCAAATCTCTTTGATGGTTCCATAGTTTACCCTTTTATCAGCTTCATTTATAGTCATGCATTCTATTCGAACAGAGCTGTTCTGATATGAGGTCTTCTGATCATGTTCCTCAGTGTAGAACGTGTATCCATTTATGTCATATTCTTGGTACATCAACAGCGTAGGTGATGGCTTTTGTGCCAACCACATAGCAATGTCATCGATGGATCCTTGTGCCAAACGATTCTTCTGCCATTCGGCATAGTTCTTAGTGTGCTCCTTCATCTCCACATCTGATGAAGGCACCATTGGTAAGAAGCTTTGACATATCTCCGCCAAGTGTTCTTCGGCATAAGCGATGAGAACTGGGCTGTTAAGTAGTACCATCAAATGGGCTTTCTCTGCCAATTCTCCTTGTGCAGCCATTTGCGTGCCAACAAGGACCGGCTTACCTTTTAGCCTTCCCTCGTGGCGAGAGAGGCACAAACCTATAGGTCTTTGTTTCATGTATTCGGTGCAAAACTCAGCCACCTCCTCCGCGGTATAACCTTGTAGGATGCTTGCCTCTAGATGGTTTCGGTTCCGACAAAAGCGCTTCAGTATTCCCATGAACCGCTCGAAGGGATACATGTTGTGAAGAAACACAGGACCACAATACTTTATCTCGTCAACAAGGTGCACAGTGAGATGGACCATGACATCAAAGAATGACAGTGGGAAAACCATCTCTAGGTTGGACAATATTCTTGCAATATCATCTAGCATATGATCCAACTCTTTAGGATTTACAACTTTTTGCCATAGTTGGTTGAAGAAATCACAGAGGTCAATGAGTGTGTTTCTTATATCTTTGTCCATCAGATTCTTGATGGCAACCGGGAGGATTTGTGTCAACATTATGTGGCAATCATGTGACTTCATGTGTCCCAACTTCATTTTACCTGAGCTCACATCCACGAGACTTTTGATGTTTGCGCAGTAGGAAGAGGGTGTCTTAACTGACAACAAATAGGTGAAAAACTGTGTTGCTTCTCTTGTACTGAAACTGTAACTCTGGCAAGCTTCGATGAATTGGTCATCATCTTCTGCTTCACTCTTGCGTTTTGATTGATCAGCAAGCATATCGAGCCGTGAACCATCACCATCCTTTCTTTTACCTTTAATCTTGAGCAGAGTACCAAGGATGCTTTCACATACGTTCTTCTCTACGTGCATGACATCAATGCAGTGACGTAGAATCTCCCAGTAAGGTAATTTCCAGAACACCGATTTCCTCTTAAACACTTGACCCTTAGGTGTTTGTTGATGGAATTTTGTCTATTTTGGGCCTAGCCCAATAGCAGTTTCAGAAATTCCTAATAAATCCTAGAGGCCCACGCAGCCCATTCATGCAAGGCAAGAGATGGAACTAAAGTTTAGTCCCACATTGCTAGTTTAGAGGGAGTTGGACCACTTTATAAGGGAGGCTCTTTCTCCACATGTATGAGGATGAGAACAAGAGAGACATCCACGCGTGTTCCTCCTCCGTCGCCCGCCTCGCCACGCCACGCCTCATCACGACGCACTGCGGGTTGCAGGAATGAACCGAGCCGATGTCTAAATTTTTGCCACGCACGACGGGTATACGAAAGGTCACGCGGAAGTTGAAACATTTTGTTGTAGTGGAGATTGAATACGAACAGTGCACCTCTTCGCTTGTTGCCTGTTCATTTGGTCTCCCTCGTTCCCCCGGCACAGCCTCTCGCCTCCTTCTCTTGCGCCTATAGAAGGGAGGTCGCTCCCCTCAGAGATACGCACCAGAAGATCCTCTTCCTATCGCCGCAAAGTTCCTGAGCACTGCGCTGCTGCTACGATCTTCCCCATCCCAGCTTGCGGCATGCACCGCGGGACGGGATAGTAGGCCTCCGAAACTCCACCTCTTTGAGTCCTGTACGGGAGAAGGGTGATAAGGTTTTTGGGGAGCGCTCAGCGCGACTACTAACTTCTTCGTCACGGATGCCCCGGACTCCGATGACTACTTTCCCGATGACGACTTCTTTCCTGACGTTGACAACCTCCTCGACGACATGGCTGGCGAGGAAACTGACCCCAAGTCCAGCACTTCTGTTGCTGATGTCCCGTACATGTTCTTCCTCTTTCTATTAGAGGCCCTGCTACAATTCCTTCTTCTAGTGTTTGCCTTAGATATGTTAGACTCTGTTTCATATATGCAACTTGCTATACTGTCTGCTCTAGATGTGTTTAGTTACAGTTCATATTTGAAGATGTTGTTTACCTTCTCTTTGTCAAATTGCATGACTTGTTTTATCACTGCTATACTAGTCGTGCTTTATTTAGTATTTCTGTCACTGTTCAAGATATCTTCCGATATTCCGATAAATTGACCGATTTATCGCTTACCAGTGTCTGACCGATAAGATATATCGGCCGATAAATCAACCGATATGATGATAAACCAGCCGATATGCCGATAAACTGGCCGATTTACCCCTTATCATGGGTCGACCGATAAGTTCCCGATAAGCGATATCCCCAACATTGATTTCTCTTAATAAAATCATTCGGTAAATTGCTCATATTTCCAACAATCCAAAAACCTTATTATAGGCAATTTACGCCAAGTGGTTTTGCTGCTTCCATGAGACCTCCTATGTTTGAGGGTATCCACTATAAGAGGTGGCGCGTGAGAGCAGTCTTATGGTTTCAAACCGTGAGTTGCTATGACGCCACTCTTGGGAAACCTGAAGGGGAGCATGATGCCCAACAGGAACAAGTTTTTCAGAAAATGGATACTCTGTTTAAGGCTGCTCTCTTGAGTGTTCTTCGTGATAACATAGTTGATGTGTATGCGTCAATTGACCATGGAAAATATATGTGGGATGCAGTCGAGGCCAAGTTTGGGGTCTCGGATGCTGGCACTGAGTTGTACATCATGGAGCAATTCTATGATTATAGGATGACTGAAGAGCGCTCCGTGGTTGAGCCAGCTCATGAGATACAGTCATTTGCTAGAGAACTTGAGCACTTCAATTGCATGCTACCGGACAAGTTTGTTGCCGGAGGTATCATCACTAAGCTTCCTCCTTCATGGAGGAACTTTGCTACCTTACTGAAGCATAAGAGATAGGATTTTTCTGTTCCGGATCTCATTGGTACTCTTGATGTGGAAGAAAAGGCGAGAGCAAAGGACACACGTGCTCGAGGTATTGAGGGAGAATCTAATGCCAATCTGGTATAGAAGCAGAACTTCCAGCCCCACAAGTTCAAGGACAAGGGCAAGTTTGATGGTAAAGCAATGTTTGATGGTAAGAACAAGGTTGTGCAGCACAAGAACTTCAAGAAGAAGAATGACAAAAAGAAAGGTGTTTGTCATGTGTGTGGGGATCCTGATCATTGGGCTCCTAGTTTCCCTAATCTCTATGACAAGCGTCATCCTGAGAAAGGTGGCAAGACCGCTAATGTTGTCATTGGAGACATTGACATGGAGGATGCTGGGTATGGTATATTTCCCATTATTCTTTCAGTATGTCATTCTCCTGATTGGTTGATTGACATGGGTGCTAATGTGCATGTATGCGGTGATATTTCCATGTTTTTGTCTTATCAGACCGGAGGGACTTCAACCGTGTTGATGGGCAATGGTTCAAGTGCTTCTGTTCATGGTGTTGGCACGGTCGATCTGAAGTGTACTTGGGGAAGATCGTGCGGCTGAAGAACGTGCATTATGTCCCCTCTGTCAATAAAAATCTTGTTAGCGGATCTCTTCTGTGTAGAGATGGCTACAAGCTTGTCTTTGAGTCGAATAAATTTGTAATATCCAAGTATGGAACCTTTGTTGGTAAAGGCTATGAATCAGGAGGCCTGTTTCGTTTATCCTTATTAGACGTTTGCAATAAAGTTGTTAATCATATTTGCAACAATAGTGCATCAAATGTGTGGCATTCACGTCTTTGTCATGTTAACTTTGGTTGCATGTCGCAACTAGCCAAATTGAACTTAATCCCTAGTTTCACCACTGCCAAGGGATCTAAGTGTCAAGTTTGTGTGCAAGCTAAGCAACCTCGTAAGTCTCACACAACTGCGGAAACGAGAAATCTTGCACCACTAGAACTCATACATTTAGATCTATGTGAAATGAATGGTGTTTTGTCAAAAGGTGGAAAGAAATATTTCATGACGTTAATTGACGACTCCACTAGATACTGCCGTGTGTATCTTCTAAAATCTAAGGATGAGGCTTTGAACTTTTTCAAGATCTATAAAGCTGAAGTGGAAATCCAGCTTGATCGGAAAATTAGGAGGCTTAGGTCTGACCGTGGTGGAGAGTATTTTTTAGATGAATTTGATGATTTTTGTGCGGAACATGGTATAATCCATGAGAGGACGCCTCCCTATTCACCTCAGTCAAATGGGGTGGCCGAAAGAAAGAACCGTACTCTAACAGATTTGGTTAATGCCATGTTAGACACATCGGGTCTCTCTAAGGCATGGTGGGGGGAGGCGATATTGACTACATGTCATGTCCTAAACCGAGTTCCCAAAAAGAATAAAGAGATAACTCCATTCGAGGAATGGGAAAATAAAAGATTAGAACTCTCTTATCTACGAACCTGGGGTTGTTTGGCGAAAGTCAATATGCCAATTCCAAAGAAGTGCAAGCTTGGACCAAAGACTATGGATTGTGTTTTCCTGGGATATGTTGTTCATAGCCTTGGTTATAGATTCTTGGTTGTAAAATCTGAGGTACCTGACATGCATGTCGGTACGATCATGGAGTCGAATGATGCGACTTTCTTTGAAGATATCTTTCCAATGAAAGATATGGCTACCTCATCTAATCAGGAGATGCCTAGTTCATTAAATCAGGAACCAATTACAATTACCAAACCTGCCATTTCGATGGAACACTTTGAAAATCCTGTGGAGGAGAACAATAAAGTGACTACTAGGAGCAAGAGACAGAGGACTGCTAAGTCCTCTGGTCATGATTTTCTTGTGTATCTCATAGATGACACTCCAAGTTCTATTTCAGAGGCATATGCATCTAAAGATGCTGACTACTGGAAGGAAGCGGTTCGTAGCGAGATGGATTCCATCTTGGCAAATGAAACTTGGGAGATAACAGATCGTCCTTATGGGTGCAAACCTATAGGATGCAAATGGGTATTCAAGAAGAAGCTTAGGCCTGATGGTACAATTGAAAAGTACAAGGCTCGGCTCGTGGCTAAGGGATACACCGAAAAGGAAGGGGAAGACTTCTTTGATACTTACTCACATGTGGCTCGACTGACCACTATTCGAGTTCTACTTTCACTAGCTTCCTCACATGGTCTTCTCGTTCATCAAATGGATGTTAAGACTGCTTTCCTAAATGGAGAGTTGGACGAGGAAATTTATATGCAACAACCAGATGGGTTTGTACTAGATGGTCAGGAAGGAAAAGTGTGCAAGTTGCTGAAGTATTTGTATCGACTCAAGCAATCACCCAAATAGTGGCATGAGAAGTTTGAAAGAACTTTAACAGCTTCAGGCTTTGTTGTAAACGAAACTGACAAATGTGTGTACTATCACCATGGTGGGGGCGAGGGAGTTATCCTTTGCTTGTATGTTGATGACATACTGATTTTCGGAACAAATCTGAATGTTATTAAGGAGGTCAAGGATTTCCTATCTCACTACTTTGAGATGAAGGATTTAGGAGTGGCTGATGTCATTCTGAACATCAAGTTGTTGAGAGACGATGATGGTGGGATTACATTGCTTCAATCTCACTATGTGGAAAAGATCTTGAGTCGCTTTGGCTATAGTGACTGGAAGCCCTCTCCAACACCATATGATGCGAGTGTGTTACTCCGAAAGAATCGAAAAATTGCTAGAGATTAATTGAAATATTCTCAGATTATTGGCTCGCTTATGTACTTAGCAGTGCTACAAGACCTGACATCTCTTTTGCTGTTAGCAAACTGAGTCGGTTTGTCTCAAAACCAGGAGATGTGCATTGGAAAGCTCTAGAGAGAGTTTTGCGTTATTTGAAAGGCACCGCGAATTATGGAATTCACTACACCGGGTACCCAAAGGTGCTTGAAGGGTATAGTGACTCAAAGTGGATCTCAGATGCTGATGAGATAAAGGCCACGAGCGGATATGTATTCACTCATGGAGGTGGCGCTGTTTCTTGGAAGTCTTGCAAGCAGACCATCTTAATGAGGTCAACAATGGAAGCAGAACTCACAACACTAGATACAGCTACGGTCGAAGCAGATTGGCTTCGCTGGCTCTTGAATGACTTGCCGGTTGTTGAGAAACCTGTACCAGGTATCCTTATGAACTGCGACAAGCAAATTGTAATAATGAAAGTGAGTAGCTCAAAGGATAACCTGAAGTCATCAAGACACGTTCAGAGAAAGTTAAAGTCTGTCAGGAAAATGTGAAACTCCGAAGTTATTGCATTGGATTATATCCAAATGTCTAAAAATATGGCAGATCCTTTCACTAAGGGTCTATCACATAATGTGATAGATAATACATCGAGGGAGATGGGTATGAGACCCACAATATGAGTTTTTCACAATGGTAACCTAGTCTATGTGATCGGAGATCCCGTGAATTAGATGTGGAAGACAAGCTATTGGTCAACTGAGAGGAGAGTATCCTTACTATTAACAATACCACACCATGAAGATGCAATACTCTCCTAAATCTGCATGGCAGGTTCATGTATATCTTAATGTGTTCTAAGTGGCTTATTGCAGCAGAGATGTTGTCCTACAGAACATCTTTTGAAGAACGCACCTATATGAGTCTGATTGTTAAACGTCACAATCTATGAGAGTAGGGTTCTCTCTAGTCAACTCATGAAAGGTCTTGGAGTATGACGCATAAGCTCCACCTGCGGGGAAGACCCACGGTAGCCACATATGTGTAACGCCCTCGATGCGGCTATATATCCTACGTGTAGAAGCACGACTTAGAGGCATAACCGCATTGAAAGCAATGTCGCAAGTAAGCTAATCTTCACAACAACCCATGTAAATGGATAAAAGGGGAAAGGATACATAGTTGGCTTACACTCGCCACGTCACACAAATACATGAATAACATTACAATCATCCAATACACTCATGGTCCGACTACGGTACCAAACTTAAGATCAACCCCCACATGCGACAATGTCCCCGATCGCCCCAACTGGGCACCACTACTGATCATCTAGGAAAGACACGTAGTAACGACGAGAGTCTTCATCGAACTCCCACTTGAGCTCAAGCGCATCGTCTGGAGCGCTATCATCGGTCCCTGCATCTGATTTTGGAAGTAAACTGTGAGTCACGGAGACTCAGCAATCTCACACCCTCGCGATCAAGACTATTTAAGCTTATAGGTAAGACAAGGTATGGTGTGGAGCTGCAGCAAGCGGCTAGCATATATGGTGGCTAACCATTTTCACAAAAGAGAGTGAGAAGAGAAGGCAAAAGCACGGTCGAACAACTATGATCAAGAAGTGATCCTAGAATAACCTACGTCAAGCATTACTCCAACACTGTGTTCACTTCTCGGACTCCGCCGAGAAGAGACCATCACGGTTACACACGCGGTTGATTCATTTTAATTAAGTTAAGTTTCAGATTATCTACAACCGGACATTAACAAATTCCCATCTGCCCATAACCGCGAGCACGACTTTCGAAAGTTCAAATCTCTGCAGGGGAGTCCCAACTTAGCCCATCACAAGCTCTCACGGTCAACGAAGGATATTCCTTCTCCCGAGACATTCCGATCAGACTCGGCATCCCGGTTACAAGACATCCTCGACAATGGTAAAACAAATCCAGCAACACCGCCCGAATGTGCCGACAAATCCCGATAGGAGCTGCACATATCTCGTTCTCAGTGCACACTCAGATAAGCAATCCGTACAACTAAAACCAGCCCTTGAGTTTCCCTGAGGTGGCGCTGCAAGGGGCTCTAGTTTGGACCAACACTCAGAGGAGCACTGGCCCGGGGGGGGGGGGGTTTAAATAAAGATGACCCTCGGGCTCCGGAAACCCAAGGGGAAAAGAGGCTAGGTGGCAAATGGTAAAACCAAGGTTGGGCATTGCTGGAGGAGTTTTATTCAAGGTGAACTGTCAAGGGGTTCCCATTATAACCCAACCGCGTAAGGAACGCAAAATCCGGGAACATAACACCAATATGACGGAAACTAGGGCGGCAAGAGTGGAACAAAACTCTAGGCAAAAGGCCAAGCCTTCCACCCTTTACCAAGTATATAGATGCATTAAGATAAACAAGATAATATGGTGATATCCCAACAATAAACAATGTTCCAACAAGGAACGATCTCCAATCTTCACCTGCAACTAGCAACGCTATAAGAGGGGCTGAGCAAAGCGGTAACATAGCCACACAACGGTTTGCTAGGACATGGTGGGTTAGAGGTTTGACATGGAAATATGGGAGGCATGGTAAGCAAGTGGTAGGTATCGTGGCATAGGCATAGCAAAAGAGCGAGCATCTAGCAAGCAAAGATAGAAGTGATTTCGAGGGTATGGTCATCTTGCCTGCAAAGTTGTCAGAGTTGACTTGATCCTCGTAAGCGAACTCAACGGGCTCCTCATTCACGAACTCGTCTCCTGGCTCTACCCAAACAAGAACAACAAGCAAACGGAACACAATCAACCACGTGCAATGCTCAAACAACATGATGCAAACATGGTATGATATGCGGGATGCGGTATGTGATGCATATGCATGATTTGACAAGGAATTATTGAACCTGGCCTCAACTTGGAAATCCGAGAGTGCCACTGGAAAGGTGAGGTGATTTCTATTGAAATCTATATAAAGATCACCGGAATCGGATGCACGGTTTGGAAATGGCAAGCAAAACAAATATGGCACCGGTCTGCGATAATCAGCAGGTGACCAACTAAATGCATCAAGATAAATATGCTACAGCACTCAAACATGACAACAAAATACAAGGCAGGGATCCACTCATGATGCTTGAAAAAAGATGAACACTGAGCTATGGCTAGTTCATCCATTAACAGGTTCAAACAAGCATGGAAAAAGTGCAAATGATAACAGGTTTTAGACTTTGTGAAATTAACACAAGTCTGGAATTTATCATCAGGAAGCACACTTTAGAGCATGAAAATTACATGCTACAGGAACTTAACATGGCAAAGCAAGGCATGGCATGAAGCTACTCAAAGCACTTAACAAAAGTCCGTTAGTGACCTTGAGCCAAAAGGGATCGGAAAATACAATTGCAAGCATGAGAACATGGCAAAAACATAAACAGATTCAGACTTAGTGAAAAAACTGGAGCATGCAAATCAGTTAATGAGTAGGCATGTTTACGAGCTCGAAGCACTTACTATAGAGCATGGCATGGAAACTAAGCATACACCCATCAAGAATACATGGCATAGAAGCTAGACATGGCAAGAACAACAACATAGCATGCATGGATCAATAGCAACATCCTCGGCAAAATCGCTAAACATGTCAACAATCTGCCAGGATCATTTTATAGCAAAAGTAGATGGTATTACCGATTACGCTACTTTGCAAGCTTGTGCTAGTCACCACAAATATCACAAAAATACATGGCAAGCACCTCTTTAAAGATGGCATGGCATATAACAAAACACATGTAGAGCTCAGGATCATAGCATGCACACATTAATCATGGCAAAAATGACAAAAGCCTATTTGCTGAAACAGATCTGCCAAATTCACCACATAGCTCTCTTCCAACAGCATTTCGGGCATGAAGATGAGCTCAAATGAAAATGATGCAATGACATGAAACGATGTACTCATCGAGACGAACATTTTGATATGCTACACGCACGAATCGGATCTACGATGAGAGAGTTATGACATGCCAAAGTTTGCAAAAAAATAGGGTTCGGGGATGAAAAAGTCAACCGATGCGTTTTTGGATCTGGATCTGGCCGAGCGCACAGTAGTCGATTGGGGTTCGCCGGGGTTAATGGACGTGGCGGCCAGAGCTTGGACCGGCCGGAGGAGATGCGCCGGTGATAGGGAGTCTGACCGGCGGCGCGGCGCTGGAGTGGAGCGGCGCCCGAGGCGGAGGAGTGGGGCGGCGCTCCGGTGGCGAGGCGCGGCCGGGCAAGGCGGCGGAGTCGGCACCAACGACGAGCTGGCGGGCGGCGGAGGCGGCCGACGTACGTGGCGAAGACAGCGACGCGGCGAGGACCGGGCGGCGGGGAAGAGGCGCGGGGCGGCGGAGGAGATCTGGGCCACGGGGGGCGGCTGCGGGCTCCCGCGGGCCGCGGCGGCGGGCGGCGAAGTGGGGCTCCGGGTGGGACAGGTGGTGCACAGTGATTGGTGGTGGCGGTTTTGTCCGGCGCGGGCGGACGTGTCCGCGCGCGGAGAGGAAGAGAAGCTAGGTTTAGGGTAGGGAAGACCCGAAAATTTTGGGGGAGACCTAGTTTTATAGGTAGGAGGAGCTAGGAAGCTCCAAAGGGAGTAAGGTTTTCGGCCACGCGATCGTGATCGAACGCTCTGGACGATGGAGGGGTTTTTGGTGGGTTTTTGGCCAAATTGGAAAGGTGTTGGGCTGCAACACACACGAGGCCTTCTCGGTCCCTCGGTTAACCCTTGGAGTATCAAACGAAGTCCAAATGGCACGAAACTTGACAGGCGGTCTACCGGTAGTAAACCAAGGCCGCATGGCAAGTCTTGGTCCAATCCGGAAATGTTTAACCCCCACACACGAAAAGAGGTAGAAATGGGCACCGGAGGACATAGGAGCGCCGGAATGCAAAACGGACAACGGGGAAATTTCTCGAATGCATGAGACGAACACGTATGCGAATGCAATGCACATGATGACATGATATGAGATGCATGACAAAGACAACATCACACGGAGACAAAAACCCGACACCGAGGAAATAAAATAACTTAGCGCTGGAAACGACAAGAGTTGGAGTACAGATAAGGTAAATTACATCCGGGGTATTACAACACTCCACCATTACGAAAGGATCTCGTCTCGAGATCTAGGACTGGAAAAACGCCGGGTACTCAGAACGGAGGTGATCCTCGCGTTCCCAGGTGGCTTCACGGTGGGAATGGTGTGACCACTTTACTTTGAGGAATTTGATTGACTTGTTGCGAGTCTTGCGCTTAGTTTCCTCAAGAATAGAAACTGGGTGCTCACGATAAGAAAGGTCTTCTTGGAGATCAATGTCTTCGAAGTTGATGGTGCGGTCAGGCGTCTTGAAGCACTTGCGGAGTTGAGAGACATGGAACACGTCGTGCACATTTGCAAAGTTGGAGGGAAGCTCAAGTTGATAGGCGAGATCGCCTCTCTTGTTGACGATCTTGAAAGGACCCACGTATCTAGGGGCAAGCTTCCCTTTGATACCGAAGTGACGAGTACCTTTCATTGGAGAGACGCAAAGGTAAACATGGTCTCCGATCTCGAAAGCCAAATCACGATTCTTACTATCATAGTAGCTCTTCTGGCGCGATTGCGTTGCTTTGAGGTTATCGCGAATGACTTTGCACATCTCTTCTGCCTTTGTGATCAAGTCATTTCCAAGAAGTTGACGTTCACCAGCCTCTGACCAGTTAAGAGGAGTACGGCACTTCCTGCCATAGAGAATTTCAAATGGGGCCTTGCCCGAACTCGCTTGGAAGCTGTTGTTGTAGGAGAACTCGGCATATGGAAGACAATCTTCCCACTTCATACCGAAAGAGATAACGCAAGACCTGAGCATATCTTCAAGAATCTGATTGACACGCTCGACTTGGCCGCTAGTTTGAGGATGAAAAGTTGTGCTGAAACAGATGTTGGTGCCCATGGCCTTCTGAAAAGAATCCCAAAACATCGTGGTGAAGATGCTGCCACGATCTGAAGAAATCAACTGCGGAATGCCGCGCAGAGAGACAATCCGAGAGGTATAAAGCTCCGCCAATTGAGCTGATGTGATAGACTCTTTGATAGGCAGAAATTGAGCCACTTTAGTGAGTTTGTCGATGACAACGAATATAGCATCATTGCCACGCTTGGACTTTGGAAACCCCATCATGAAGTCCATCTCAATGTGGTCAAACTTCCATTCTAGAATGGCAAGAGGTTGGAGGAGACCAGCTGGTCGTTGGTGTTCTGCCTTCACTCTTCTGCAGACATCACATTCATTCACGAACTAAGCAATCTCACGCTTCATTCGAGTCCACCAATACACCTGCTTGAGGTCCTGGTACATCTTTGTGCTCCCAGGGTGGATGGAGAGGAGTGAATTGTGAGCCTCGTTCATAATGACTTTACGAAGGTCACCTTTAGGCACAACAATGCGATCCTCGAAGAATAGAGTATCCTTGTCATCAAGGCGATAGCACTTGTACTTGGGTTGACTCTTGGCAATCCCAATCTTCACCTTCTTCACCATAGCATCAAGAAGTTGAGCCTCGCGAATCTGATCTTCCAAAGTAGGAGAGACTTGAAGGTTGGCGAGAAAACCTTGAGGAACAACTTGCAGATTGAGTTTGCGGAAAGCTTCACAAAGCTCGGGTTGGTAAGGCTTGAGAATCAAACTGTTGCAGTAAGCCTTCCTGCTCAATGTGTCAGCAATTACATTGGTCTTGCCTGGAGTATATTCGATACTCGGATTATACTCTTGAATCATTTCGACCCAACGAGTCTGCCTGAGGTTGAGATTAGGCTGAGTGAAGATGTACTTGAGACTCTTGTGGTCAGTGAAGATGTCCACTTTTCTTCCCAATAAGAGATGTCTCCAAGTCAAAAGAGCATGAACAACTGCCGCCAACTCAAGGTCATGAGTGGGGTAGTTCTTTTCATTGGGCTTCAACTGGTGAGAAGTATAGGCCACAACTTTATTCTCTTGCATCAACACTGCACCAAGAACTTGAAGAGAGGCATCACAAAAGACCTCGAACGGTTTGGATTTATCGGGAGGAGTCAGAACTGGAGCAGTGACTAATCTCTCTTTCAAGGTGTTGAAAGCGATGTCACATTCCGAAGACCAAACGTACTTCACGTGCTTCTGGAGAAGGTTGGAAAGAGGCCTCGCGATCTTTGAAAAGTTCTCAACGAACCTTCGACAATAGCTTGCGAGACCAAGGAAGCTGCTGAGTTGCTTCACGTTCTGAGGTGGTTCCCAATTCACAATTGCAGACACCTTCTCAGGATTCACCGCTATGCCCTTGGCAGAGATGATATGTCCAAGATAGAGAACCTCATCGAGCCAAAACTCGCACTTTGAAAACATGGCATAGAACTGATGTTCTCTGAGCTTATCCAGCACCAAACGCAAGTGCTTGGCATGATCTTCCTTGTTCTTGGAAAAGACCAAAATGTCATCGAGGTAGACCAAGATGAAGTCATTTGTGTAGGGGTTGAAGATGAAGTTCATCATGCGAGAGAAAGTCGGAGGAGCATTGACGAGGCCAAAAGACATGACAGTGTATTCATATGAACCATAGCTTGTTTTGAATGCTGTCTTGGGGATATCTTGCTCACGAATTCGAATCTGGTGATAGCCCATATGGAGATCAAGCTTGGAGAATACTTGAGCACCTTTGAGTTGTTCAAATAGCTCGTTGATGTTGGGAAGTGGGTACTTGTTCTTTATAGTCTTCTTGATCAATGGACGGTAGTCAACACAAAGTTGGTCTGCTCCATCCTTCTTATTCACAAAAATAACTCCACAACCCCACTGAGAAGACTAGGTCAGATGAGACCCATACGCTCTTGTTCATTGAGTTGTTTCTTCAGCTCCTTCAACTCTTTGGGTCCCAGCTTGTAAGGACGTTTGCAAACAGGTTCCATACTAGGCTCAAGATCGATGACGAATTCAATTGGCCGGTGTGGAGGCATTCCTCGAAGTTCTTCTGGAAAGACGTATTGATATTCGCAAACGACTGGAATTTGAGAGATGGCATCCAGTTCATCCTTCTCATTGAGAGAAAACAGATGGATGGTATCATCCCTGGCGGCAAAGACAATTACATCCTCAGACAAATGAGTCAATTGAATCTGCCTGGCAGCACAATCAAGCTGAGCCTTGTGCTTAGAAAGCCAATCCATTCCGAGAATAAGATCAATATCCGAGTCACCAAGAACATTTGGAGAATACAAGAACTTATAGTCACCCAATGTGATTGAAACATCCAGAACGCATACTCAAGAAGTCATTTGACGGGCCGGAGAGACAATAGCCAACGGTTTTGGCAACACTTGTGTAACAAAATCATGCTTAGATGCAAAAGGTCTCGAGATGAAACAATGCAATGTACCGGTGTCAAAAAGAACTCTTGAAGGAATATCGTTAACAGGAAGGTTACCCATGATGACATCTGACAAGTCCTCTGCCTGCGCTGCATTCACCATGTTGACCTTGGCGTACTTGGGGTTATGCTTGACCACAGCTGTACTTGCCGAGCTCACTGGAGGAGGAGGAGGGAGACGCCTCTGATTGAAGCATTTGTTGGCATAGTGACCCTTCTGTTGGCACTTGTTGCACGTGACCTCCAAGAGCGGACGGTGATACAGAGCACTCGATCTTGGAGCTTGAGACGAAGTCTTGTTCTGAAAGCCTGGGTTGGGTGGGTGGGAAGATCCACTTCCACCTTTGCTCTTCTACTGATAAGGCTGACGGAACGGAGGAGGAGGAAGCCAATACTTTTGTTGCTTAGCCACTTGAGTTGAGGAAGAAGGAGTTGCATCTCTGACTTGCTTCTTGGAAGCATCGCACTTCAGTTGAGCAGTCTCTTGCTTCATTGCCATGTTGTAAAACTCATCGTACTTCTTCGGCTCAAAAAGGACGAGAGCTAGCTGGATTTCTTCTCTGAGACCACCCCTGAACTGGTATATCATGCTCTTCTCGTTAGGGACGTCTTGCTTAGCAAAACGGGTGAGCTTCTGAAACATGATGTTGTACTGGTAAACAGACATAGTGCCTTGCTTCAGGTTGCGGAATTCCTCACGCTTACTCTTAGCCACACTCTGAGGAATATGATGAGCTTTGAAGTCTTGACGGAATTCATCCCAGGTAATCACACGGCCTCCTCTGGAATCTTTGTACTGCTGAAACCATTCTGCAGCTTGGTCTTTGAGTTGGAAGGAGGCAAACTTGACAAAGTCCTCAGGCCTGACGTTACTGCACTCGAAATGCTTGCATATGTCCACAAGCCAATCATCAGCGTCTGTTGCCTCAACACAATTGCTGAAGGTCTTTGGCTGGTTAGCAAGGAACTGGTTGAGTGTAGCAAACTGATTCTGATTGTTGCCATGGCCCTGGTTCCCTTGGTTGCGCTCTTGAAGAAGTTGCATGATCAGCTGCGTGTTTGCATTGGTAGCGGCCATCACAGCTTGCCATGCCTCCGGAGGTGGAGGTGGTGGTGGCGGATCAGGATTCGGAGTCGTGCGCGTTGGAGGAGCCATCCTGAAGAGGTTAACATCCGTTAGCAACTTGACAGACAAATATTGAAGCTGAATCAAACGGGTTGAAATTGCAACATAAAGTCTTCACGTCCGAACCAAATGAACGAATGCATTCCAATTGAAATGGTCACATATCCATAAATTGAGAAGCCACTTAGAATTGAGGTAGAAGAATAAAACAACAAGGTACGGACAAGAACGAATACTTGGTGAGGATTACCCAATCCCAAACCAAATATCCGCGGAAGAAGAACTAGAGCTACAAGAATTCCCACCTATGAAACTCCCGAACCTTTCCGGTTATGCAATCAGGTGTTGGGGATACAGGGGAAGCATAATATCTCACCCAAATCTAGCAAATCCTACATCCAGTTGTATCCATCCTTCAACACATAACTGAGAAAACCTTCGGAAATCATTTACCTCAACCTTCGAAAAGCATCCGTTATACAAGTTATGGCAATACTCCCGAACTCCCGCCCCAGTACTGGGTGGCCTCGAGGTTATCTCACCAACAACTGCATAAAAGAGATTTTCGATGTCGGCGAAACTCAGGTATTCCAGAATCTCAACGATAAAATTGTGACGACAACACCTCGGAGCTCAACTCCCTGGGACACTGCCACAACCCCTAAATGACAGGAGGCACCAAGAACAATGTTCTCGTCACAAATCGATCGGAACGATTCCAAGATACCCGCGTGATCCTAAAATTTTTTTAGTGAAATTTGAGAAGAGAAGAGTCAAAACTCTATGTCAGGATGCCTCACCAGAGCGATGAAGGGACTGGGGAGTAAAAAGAATTCCTAACTCTCCGATATATAATTCCTAAATGACTCAAAACATTTTTCTAGACTCAACAACGCCAACGATTCGATCAAGCAGGGGGCTCCTAAGGTCGGGGAAGGCTCTGATTACCAACTTGTAACGCCCTCGATGCGGCTATATCTCCTACGTGTCGAAGCACGACTTAGAGGCATAACCGCATTGAAAGCAATGCCGCAAGTAAGGTAATCTTCACAACAACCCATGTAAATAGATAAAAGGGGAAAGAATACATAGTTGGCTTACACTCGCCACGTCACACAAATACATGAACAACATTGCAAACATCCAAAACACTCATGGTCCGACTACGGTACCAAAATAAAGATCAACCCCCACATGCGACAAAGTCCCCGATCGCCCCAACTGGGCACCACTACTGATCATCTGGGAAAGACACGTAGTAACGACGAGAGTCTTCATCGAACTCCCACTTGAGCTCAAGCGCATCGTCTGGAACGGTATCATCGGTCCCTGCATCTGGTTTGGAAGTAAACTGTGAGTCACGGGGACTCAGCAATCTCACACCCTCGCGATCAAGACTATTTAAGCTTATAGGTAAGACAAGGTATGGTGTGGAGCTGCAGCAAGCGGCTAGCATATATGGTGGCTAACCTATTCGCAAAAGAGAGCGAGAAGAGAAGGCAAAGCATGGTCAAACAACTATGATCAAGAAGTGATCCTAGAATAACCTACGTCAAGCATTACTCCAACACCGTGTTCACTTCCGGGACTCCGCCGAGAAGAGACCATCACGGTTACACACGCGGTTGATTCATTTTAATTAAGTTAAGTTTCAGGTTATCTACATCCGAACATTAACAAATTCCCATCTGCCCATAACCGCGGGCACGACTTTCGGAAGTTCAAATCCCTGCAGGGGAGTCCCAACTTAGCCCATCACAAGCTCTCACGGTCAATGAAGGATATTCCTTCTCCCGAGACATTCCGATCAGACTCGGCATCCCGGTTACAAGACATCCTCGACAATGGTAAAACAAGTCCAGCAACACCGCCCGAATGTGCCGACAAATCCCGATAGGAGCTGCACATATCTCGTTCTCAAGGGCACACTCAGATAAGCAATCCATACAACTAAAACCAAGCCCTCGAGTTTCCCCGAGGTGGCGCTGCAAGGGGCTCTAGTTTGGACCAACACTCAGAGGAGCACTGGCCCGGGGGGTTTAAATAAAGATGACCCTCGGGCTCCGGAAAACCCAAGGGAAAAAGAGGCTAGGTGGCAAATGGTAAAACCAAGGTTGGGCATTGCTGGAGGAGTTTTATTCAAGGTGAACTGTCAAGGGGTTCCCATTATAACCCAACCGCGTAAGGAACGCAAAATCCAGGAACATAACACCAATATGACGGAAACTAGGGCGGCAAGAGTGGAACAAAACACTAGGCAAAAGGCCGAGCCTTCCACCCTTTACCAAGTATATAGATGCATTAAGATAAACAAGATAATATGGTGATATCCCAACAATAAACAATGTTCCAACAAGGAACGATCTCCAATCTTCACCTGCAACTAGCAACGCTATAAGAGGGGCTGAGCAAAGCGGTAACATAGCCAACAACGGTTTGCTAGGACATGGTGGGTTAGAGGTTTGACATGGCAATATGGGAGGCATGATAAGCAAGTGGTAGGTATCGTAGCATAGGCATAGCAAAAGAGCGAGCATCTAGCAAGCAAAGATAGAAGTGATTTTGAGGGTATGGTCATCTTGCCTGCAAAGTTGTCAGAGTTGACTTGATCCTCGTAAGCGAACTCAACGGGCTCCTCGTTCACGAACTCGTCTCCCGGCTCTACCCAAACAAGAACAACAAGCAAACGGAACACAATCAACCACGTGCAATGCTCAAACAACATGATGCAAACATGGTATGATATGCGGGATGCGGTATGTGATGCATATGCAAGATTTGACAAGGAATGATTGAACCTGGCCTCAACTTGGAAATCCAAGAGTGCCACTGGAAAGGTGAGGTGATTTCGGTTGAAATCATATAAAGATCACCGGAATCGGATGCACGGTTTGGAAATGGCAAGCAAAACAAATATGGCACCGGTCTGCGATAATCAGCAAGTGACCAACTAAATGCATCAAGATAAATATGCTACAGCACTCAAACATGACAACAAAATACATGGCAGGGATCCACTCATGATGCTTGACAAAAGATGAACACTGAGCTACGGCTAATTCATCCATTAACAGGTTCAAACAAGCATGGCAAAAGTGCAAATGATAACAGGTTTCAGACTTAGTGAAATTAACACAAGTCTGGAATTTATCATCAGGAAGCACACTTTAGAGCATGAAAATTACATGCTACAGGAACTTAACATGGCAAAGCAAGGCATGGCATGAAGCTACTCAAAGCACTTAACAAAAGTCCGTTAGTGACCTTGAGCCAAAAGGGATCAGAAAATACAATTGCAAGCATGTGAACATGGCAAAAACATAAACAGATTCAGACTTAGTGAAAAAACTGGAGCATGCAAATCAGTTAACGAGTAGGCATGTTTACGAGCTCGAAGCACTTACTATAGAGCATGGCATGAGAAACTAAGCATACACCCATCAAGAATACATGGCATAGAAGCTAGACATGGCAAGAACAACAACATAGCATGCACGGATCAATAGCAACATCCTCGGCAAAATCGCAAAACATGTCAACAATCTGCCAGGATCATTTTATAGCAAAAGTAGATGGTATTACCGATTATGCTACTTTGAAAGCTTGTGCTAGTCACCACAAATATCACAAAAATACATGGCAAGCACCTCTTTAAAGATGGCATGGCATATAACAAAACACATGTAGAGCTCAGGATCATAGCATGCACACATTAATCATGGCAAAAATGACAAAAGCCTATTTGCTGAAACAGATCTGCCAAATTCACCACATAGCTCTCTTCCAACAGCATTTCGGGCATGAAGATGAGCTCAAATGAAAATGATGCAATGACATGAAATGATGTACTCATCGAGATGAACACTTTGATATGCTACACACACGAATCGGATCTACGATGAGAGAGTTATGACATGCCAAAGTTTGCAAAAAATAGGGTTCGGGGATGAAAAAGTCAACCGATGCGTTTTTGGATCTGGATCTGGCCGAGCGCACTGTAGCCGATTGGGGTTCGCCAGAGTTAATGGACGCGGTGGCCGGAGCTTGGACCGGCTGGAGGAGATGCGCCGGCGACGGGGAGTCCGACCGGCGGGGCGGCGCTGGACTGGCGCGGCGCCCGAGGCGGAGGAGTGGGGCGGCGCTCCGCTGGCGAGGCGCGGCCGGGCAAGGCGGCGGAGTCGGCGCCGACGACGAGCTGGCGGGCGGCGGAGGCGGCCGGCGTACGGGGCGAAGACGGCGGCGCGGCGAGGACAGGGCGGCGGGGAAGAGGCGCAGGGCGGCGGAGCAGATTTGGGCCGCGGGGGCCGGTTGCGGGCTCCCGCGGGCCGCGGCGGTGGGCGGCGAAGTGGGGCTCCGGGCGAGACAGGTGGCGCGCAGCGATTGGTGGCGGCGGTTTCGTCCGGCGCGGGCGGACTTGTCCGCGCGCGGAGAGGAAGAGAAGCTAGGTTTAGGGTAGGGAAGACCCGAAAATTTCGGGGGAGACCTAGTTTTATAGGTAGGAGGAGCTAGGAAGCTCCAAATGGAGTGCGGTTTTCGGCCACACGATCGAGATCAAACGCTCTAGACGATGGAGGGGTTTTTGGTGGGTTTTCGGCCAAATTGGAAAGGTAGTGGGCTGCAACACACACGAGGCCTTCTCGGTCCCTCGGTTAACCCTTGGAGTATCAAACGAAGTCCAAATGGCACGAAACTTGACAGGCGGTCTACCGGTAGTAAACCAAGGCCGCATGGCAAGTCTCGGTCCAATCCGGAAATGTTTAACCCCCACACATTAAAAGAGGTAGAAAAGGGCACCGGAGGACATAGGAGCGCCGGAATGCAAAATGGACAACGGGGAAACTGCTCGAATGCATGAGACGAACACGTATGCGAATGCAATGCACATGATGACATGATATGAGATGCATGACAAAGACAACACCACACGGAGACAAAAACCCGACATCGAGGACATAAAATAACTTAGCGCCGGAAATGGCAAGAGTTGTAGTACAGATAAGGTAAATTACATCCGGGGTGTTACAACACTCCACCACTACGAAAGGATCTCGTCCCGAGATCTAGGACTGGAAAAATGCCGGGTACTCGAACGGAGGTGATCCTCGCGTTCCCAGGTGGCTTCACGGTCGGAATGGTGTGACCACTTTACTTTGAGGAATTTGATTGACTTGTTGCGAGTCTTGCGCTCAGTTTCCTCAAGAATAGCAACTGGGTGCTCACGATAAGAAAGGTCTTCTTGGAGATCAATGTCTTCGAAGTTGACGGTGCGGTCAGGGTCTTGAAGCACTTGCGGAGCTGAGAGACATGGAACACGTCATGCACATTTGCAAAGTTGGAGGGAAGCTCGAGTTGATAGGCGAGATCGCCTCTCTTGTTGACAATCTTCAAAGGACCCACGTATCTAAGGGCAAGCTTCCCTTTGATACCGAAGCGACGAGTACCTTTCATTGGAGAGACGCGGAGGTAAACATGGTCTCCGATCTCGAAAGCCAAATCACGATGCTTACTATCATAGTAGCTCTTCTGGCGCGATTGCGCTGCTTTGAGGTTATCACGAATGACTTTGCACATCTCTTCTGCCTCTGTGATCAAGTCATTTCCAAGAAGTTGACGTTCACCAGTCTCTGACCAGTTAAGAGGAGTACGGCACTTCCTGCCATAGAGAATTTCAAATGGGGCCTTGCCCGAACTCGCTTGGAAAGCTGTTGTTGTAGGAGAACTCGGCATATGGAAGACAATCTTCCCACTTCATACCGAAAGAGATAACGCAAGCCCTGAGCATATCTTCAAGAATCTGATTGACACGCTCGACTTGGCCGCTAGTTTGAGGATGAAAAGCTGTGCTGAAACGGATGTTGGTGCCCATGGCCTTCTGAAAAGAATCCCAAAACTTCGAGGTGAAGATGCTGCCACGATCTGAAGAAATCAACTGCAGAATGCCGTGCAGAGAGACAATCCGAGAGGTATAAAGCTCCGCCAATTGAGCTGCTGTGATAGACTCTTTGATAGGCAGAAAGTGAGCCACTTTAGTGAGTTTGTCGATGACAACGAATATAGCATCATTGCCACGCTTAGACTTTGGAAATCCCGTCACGAAGTCCATCTCAATGTGGTCAAACTTCCATTCTGGAATGGCAAGAGGTTGGAGGAGACCAGCTGGTCGTTGGTGTTCTGCCTTCACTCTTCTGCAGACATCACATTCATTCACGAACTGAGCAATCTCACGCTTCATTCGAGTCCACCAATACGACCTGCTTGAGGTCCTGGTACATCTTTGTACTCCAGGGTGGATGGAGAGGAGTGAATTGTGAGCCTCGTTCATAATGACTTTACGAAGGTCACCTTTAGGCACAACAATGCGATCCTCGAAGAATAGAGTATCCTTGTCATCAAGGCGATAGCACTTGTACTTGGATTGACTCTTGGCAATCCCAATCTTCACCTTCTTCACCATAGCATCAAGAAGTTGAGCCTCGTGAATCTGATCTTCCAAAGTAGGAGAGACTTGAAGGTTGGCGAGGAAACCTTGAGGAACAACTTGCAGATTGAGTTTGCGGAAAGCTTCACAAAGCTCGGGTTGGTAAGGCTTGAGAATCAAACTGTTGCAGTAAGCCTTCCTGCTCAATGCGTCAGCAATTACATTGGCCTTGCCTGGAGTATATTCGATACTCGGATTATACTCTTGAATCATTTTGACCCAACGAGTCTGCCTGAGGTTGAGATTAGGCTGAGTGAAGATGTACTTGAGACTCTTGTGGTCAGTGAAGATGTCCACTTTTCTTCCCAATAAGAGATGCCTCCAAGTCAAAAGAGCATGAACAACTGCCGCCAACTCGAGGTCATGAGTGGGGTAGTTCTTTTCATTGGGCTTCAACTGGCGAGAAGTATAGGCCACAACTTTCTTCTCTTGCATCAACACTGCACCAAGACCTTGAAGAGAGGCATCACAAAAGACCTCGAACGGTTTGGATTTATCAGGAGGAGTCAGAACTGGAGCAGTGACTAATTTCTCTTTCAAGGTGTTGAAAGCGATGTCACATTCCGGAGACCAAACGTACTTCACGTGCTTCTGGAGAAGGTTGGAAAGAGGCCTCGTGATCTTTGAAAAGTTCTCAACGAACCTTCGACAATAGCTTGCGAGACCAAGGAAGCTGCGGAGTTGCTTCACGTTCTGAGGTGGTTCCCAATTCACAATTGCAGACACCTTCTTAGGATTCACCGCTATGCCCTTGGCAGAGATGATATGTCCAAGATAGAGAACCTCATCAAGCCAAAACTCGCACTGTGAAAACTTGGCATAGAACTGATGTTCTCTGAGCTTATCCAGCACCAAACGCAAGTGCTTGGCATGATCTTCCTTGTTCTTGGAAAAGACCAAAATGTCATCGAGGTAGACCAAGACGAAGTCATTTGTGTAGGGGTTGAAGATGAAGTTCATCATGCGAGAGAAAGACGGAGGAGCATTGACGAGGCCAAAAGACATGACCGTGTATTCACATGAACCATAGCTTGTTCTGAATGCTGTCTTGGGGATATCTTGCTCACGAATTCGCATCTGGTGATAGCCCATATGGAGATCAAGCTTGGAGAATACTTGAGCACCTTTGAGTTGTTCAAACAGCTCGTTGATGTTGAGAAGTGGGTACTTGTTCTTTATAGTCTTCTTGATCAATGGACGGTAGTCAACACAAAGTTGGTCTATTCCATCCTTCTTCTTCACAAAAATAACTCCACAACCCCACGGAGAAGACTAGGTCAGATGAGACCCATACGCTCTTGTTCATCGAGTTGTTTGTTCAGCTCCTTCAACTCTTTGGGTCCCAGCTTGTAAGGACGTTTGCAAACAGGTTCCATACCAGGCTCAAGATCGATGACGAATTCAACTGGCTGGTGTGGAGGCATTCCTAGAAGTTCTTCTGGAAAGACGTCTTGATATTCGCAAATGACTGGAATTTGAGAGATGGCATCCAGTTCATCCTTCTCATTGAGAGAAAACAGACGGATGGTATCATCCTTAGCGGCAAAGACAATTACATCCTCAGACGAATGAGTCAATTGAATCTGCCTGGCAGCACAATCAAGCTGAGCCTTGTGCTTAGAAAGCCAATCCATTCCGAGAATAAGATCAATATCCGAGTCACCAAGAACATTTGGAGAATACAAGAACTTATAGTCACCCAATGTGATTGAAACATCCGGAACGCATACTCGAGAAGTCATTTGACGGGCACTGCATGACAAACTAAGCATACACCCATCAAGAATACATGGCATAGAATCTATACATGGCAAGAACAACAACATAGCATGCACGGATCAATAGCAACATCGTCGGTAAAATCGCTAAACATGTCAACAATCTGTCAGGATCATTTTATAGCAAAAGTAGAGCTCGATTGACTCAAGCTAGGGTGCTCCATAATTGCAAACAAAGACATGGATGGATATAGGCACCACAATGTTAACAAAACATCCTTACCGATCATCCTCAAAAGAGGTACAGATCACTAGGAAACAACCTGAACTTATGACATAAAAGCAAAAACAGGACAAGGACTTAGTGAAAAATTAAGTCCCTGAAATCAGCATTACCAATTACGCTACTTTGCAAGCTTGTGCTAGTCACCACAAATATCACAAAAATACATGGCAAGCACCTCTGTAAAGATGGAATGACATATAACAAAACAAATGTAGCGCTCAGGATCATAGCATGCACACATTAATCATGGCAAAAATGACAAAAGCCTATTTGCTGAAACAGATCTGCCAAATTCACCACATAGCTCTCTCCCAACAGCATTTCGGGCATCAAGATGAGCACAAATGAAAATGATACAATGAGATTAAATGATGTACTCATCGAGACGAACATTTTGATATGCTACACGCACGAATCGGATCTACGATGAAAAAGTCAACCGATGCGTTTTTGGATCTGGATCTGGCCGAGCGCACTGTAGCCGATCGGGGTTCGCCGGAGTTAATGGACGCGGCGGCCGGAGCTTGGTTCAGCCGGAGGAGATGCGCCGGCGACAGGGAGTCCGACTGGCAGGGCGGCGCCCGAGGGGAGGAGCGGGGCGGCACTCCGGTGGCGAGGCGCGGCCGGGCAAGGAGGCGGAGTCGGGCGCCGGTGACGAGCTGGCGGGCGGCGGAGGCGGCCGTCGTACGGGGCGAAGAAGGCGGCGCGGCGAGGACCGGGCGGCGGGGAAGAGGCGCGGGGCGGCGGAGCAGATCTGGGCCGCGGGGGCCGGTTGCGGGCTCCCGCGGGTCGCGGCGGCTGGCGGCGAAGTGGGGCTCCGGGCGGGACAGGTGGCGCGCAGTGATTGGTGGCGGCGGTTTCGTCCGGCGCGGGCGGACGTGTCCGCGCGCGGAGAGGAAGAGAAGCTAGGTTTAGGGTAGGGAAGACCCGAAAATTTCGGGGGGAGACCTAGTTTTATAGGTAGGAGGAGCTAGGAAGCTCCAAATGGAGTGCGGTTTTCGGCCACGCGATCGTGATCGAACGCTCTAGATGATGGAGGGGTTTTTGGTGGGTTTTGGGCCAAATTGGAAATGTGTTGGGCTGCAACACACACGAGGCCTTCTCGGTCCCTCGGCTAACCGTTGGAGTCTCAAACGAAGTCCAAATGGCACGAAACTTGATAGGCGGTCTACCGGTAGTAAACCAAGGCTGCATGGCAAGTCTCGGTCCAATCCGGAAATGTTTAACCCCCACACACGAAAAGAGGTAGAAAGGGGCACTGGAGGACATAGGAGCGCCGGAATGCCAAACGGACAACGGGGAAACTGCTCGAATGCATGAGACGAACACGTATGCGAATGCAATGCACATGATGACATGATATGAGATGCATGACAAAGACAACACCACACAGAGACAAAAACTCGACACCGAGGAAATAAAATAACTTAGCGCCGGAAACGGCAAGAGTTGGAGTACAGATAAGGTAAATTACATCCGGGGTGTTACAGCATCAGTCAAGGCTTTATGTGAAGCTAGATTCACAGAAAATTTGCAATTCAAGGCCCAATCCACTATTCAAGTTGCTTACTAGTGTAGCATAGAGCTTTAGGTGGAAGTTCAACTTTACATTCTCCACTGCAGTACCGGTATATAAAAAAGTGTTTTGGATCCAAAGGCAAATTTTGTGTGCCTCTGGGATCTGGTGGGGGATTGATAGAATTTTTTCTATTTTGGGCCTAGCCCAATAGCAGCTTCAGAAATTTCTAATAAATCCTAGAGGCCCACGCAGCCCATTCATGCAAGGCAAGAGGTAGAACTAAAGTTTAGTCCCACATTGCTAGTTTAGAGGGAGTTGGACCTCTTTATAAGGGAGGCTCTTTCTCCACATGTATGAAGATGAGAACAAGAGAGACATCGACGCGCGCTCCTCCTCCGCCGCCCGTCTCGCCACGCCACGCCTCGTCATGACGCACCACGGGTTGCGGGAATGAGCTGAGCCGATGTCTAAATTTTTGCCATGCACGACGGGTATACGAAAGGTCACGGGAAAGCTGAAATGTTTTGTTGTAGTGGAGATTGAATACAAACGGCGCACCTCTTCGCCTGCTGCCTGTTCGTTTTGTCTCCCTCGTTCCCTTCAGCTCCCGACACAGCCTCTCGCCTCCTTCTCTTGCGTCTATAAAAGGGAGGTCGCTCCTCTCAGAGATACGCACCAGAAAATCCTCTTCCTCTTGCCAGAAAGTTCTTGAGCACTGCGCTGCTTCAATGATCTTCCCCATCCCGGGTTGTGGCGTGCACCGCAGGTCGGGATAGTAGGCCTCCGAAACTCCACCTCTTTGAGTCCTGCACGGGAGAAGGGTGATAAGGTTTTGGGGGAGCACTCAGCGCGACTACTGACTTCTTCATCACGGACGCCCCGTACTCCGATGACTACTTTCCCGACGATGACTTCTTTCCTAACGTCGACAACCTCCTCGACGACTTGGCTGGCAAGGACACCGACCCCAAGTCCAGCGCTTTTGCTGTTGTCCCGTACGTGCTCTTCCTCTTTCTATTAGAGGCCCTGGTACAGTTCCTTGTTCTAGTGTTTGCCTTAGATATGTTAGACTCTGTTTCATATATGCAACTTGCTATACTGTCTGCTGTAGATGTGTTTAGTTACTGTTCATATTTGAAGATGTTGTTTACTTTATCTTTGTCAAATTGCATGACTTGTTTTATCATTGCTATACTAGTCATGCTTTATCTAGTATTTCTGTTAATAAAATCATTCGGTAAATTGCTCATATTTCCAACATTTGTTTCATCGTCAAAGGGTGGTTCTTTCCAAGCACAACCTTAATTTTTTTAGCCATGTTGTGGACCACCTCCCTGTCATAGGGTCTTGGGCCCGCACCTGCCTCTGCCGTACCATCAAATTCAGCTTTCATCTTTCGGTATGGGTGATTTTTCCGCAAGAACCTACGATGGCACAAATACACTGTTTTGCACGAGTTGGGAACTCTTTTGCTAGTTGTCCTATCCATGCATGTGACACACCTACATCTCCCTTTGTTTTCTGCCTCGATGTGTTGCCTAATGTCGGCATATCTTCAATAGTGTGCACCAGCATCGCATGTAGATCGAAAATCTCCTTTATGTAAGCATCATAACATTTTACAGCAGGCGCATCTATCCACAACGTCAGCAGTTCTTCTATCAGTAGATGAAAGTAAATGTCGATATCATTTCCAGATTGCTTCGGGCCTTGGATAATCATTAACATCATAATGTATGTTTTCTTCATACACAACCAAGGAGCTAGGTTATATATGCACAGAAGCACCGGTCATGTGCTGTGATTGGTGCTCATATCACCAAAAGGATTCGTCCCGCCAGTACACTCCTCGAGCCTTATACTTCTAGGATCCTTGGAAAAAATTTCAAACTTTTTGTCGATTAATTCCCACCGAGCCCCATCTTTCGGGTGCCTCATAAACCTATCCGCAATTCTCTCATCATGATGCCACCGCAACCTCTTTGCCTCTCTAGGGTTTGCAAACAAACGCCTCAACCTTGGAATTAAAGGCAAGTACCAAACAACCTTGAACGAGATTCATGTCTTGATCTCGTCGTCCAATTTGTACTTGTCCTTTGCTCTCCTATGCTTGTATCGTGGATGATGGTGTCCTGGATTATGGAGTACTCACCATGTCATCTCCTGATCAGTTGGATTGGGCCGAGAACCCCCATGGCCATTCACTCATGGGCCAGTTCAGACAGCTGATGTATACACAAGGAAGATTCCACAAGACTTGGTGATCAAGACAAGGACTCCTCCCCACCGGCGTATTCGACTAGGACTCTTGTTATCCTAGGCATCTGGTACATTATATAAGCCAAGGCTAGGCCATTCTATATGGACAACACTAGATCATTATTATTCATCATACCCTTAGGTTTTAGACCACAACATATGATCTCGAGGTAGATCAACTCTGTACTTGATGCTCCATCAATATAAACAAGAGCAGGACGTAGGGTTTTACCTCCATCAAGAGGGCCCGAACCTAGGTAAAACATCGTCTCCTTCATTCCTGTTACCATTGTTCCGAGGATCCACAACTCGGGACCCCCTACCCCAGGATCTACCGGTTTTGACACCGACATTGGTGCTTTCATTAAGAGTTCCGCTGTGAAATTGACGAAGGATCAATGGCCATCCTGCAAATCAACTACGACATCAACATATTCATCACCGACTTGATTAGCCACCTTGGTTCGACCAAGGACTGCGCCCTGTCTTAGATCATCATGTTCGAATGAGAGCCTTTATCAACATCAACTTTGATCTCTATCAAGATCATGGATGAATCATCCATGGAGCTCAGGGGCTCAACGTCAACATTGCCCTTGAGCGACTGCACTGTTTTTTCTGGACGGCGAACTTGCATCCGCCGCCACCGCCTCCTCGACTGTCGCTTTAACGATTTCTTCAATGGAATTGTGCAGAATTAGGTATATAACAACCCTGCAAAATTTGGTCACGTTCCGATGGAGGAATCTTCGACGATCTACGATATACCAGAGCCCTATCAAATCTGGACGGGGATCTGGACGAGTTTAGGGTGTGGTCTCCAGAGCCCAGCTGGGAGGTCCTTTGGAAGATCCAACTGTTTATCTGTTGCGGGGTTCCAATATCTACCACTCCTCAAAATTTCAGCTCGATCTGATGGTTCAACCTCCGGGAACCTTCCGATGAGTGGATCAATTTTCTGATATGTTTTCTGCGCGAATACATATCTGACCCGAATTCATCTTTCTTCATGAACGGGGTATTGGACAACCTTTTTAAAGGAATTTTATTCTAGGGTATTGTGTGTTGTTCTTAAACATGTGCCCATAAAATTTTAAGCCTTCTCTGAGGTACTCTTCACCATCAAGCTGGTGTCAAACCAGTCCGGCAATATTGCTGTATGGCTGCAGACCTGCGCTAGACTGGTCGTCACTTCATCGAGCCGAGTTCAACTTCTTCGGACAATCATTTCGGCACACCAAACGAGATTTAGGAATCGCAAAGGATAAATCATCACCAACATCGCCGGCCCACAAATTATACAGAGCGGGCACACCGGCATTGCCGCATGGTCACTTCATCAAGCTGGCATTGATCGCGTCACAAGTTATGACCTGCATCGGCATGGCCGCACTGTTGCTTCTGCAAGCCGATGTCCATCATGCCGAACTGCTTCAACACCTCGGCTGACATGCCACCTTCAACGTCTCCTTACCGACCAGCTCCATGACCTCGGCTAGACCGGGGGTTGCACCATATCTTCATCAAACCTACTCCCGTGACTTCGGCATCACCAGCCGACCTGCTTCGACTCATCGGCTGACATGGAGGCTTCGACACCTCAGTTGGACCGGGGGCTCTGCTATTTCTTCAACAACATGCTCCGGTGACTTCGGCGTCACCGAGCGATCAGCTTCGACACATCGACTAGCATGGTGGCCGCAACATCACATTACCGGCCTGCTCCGTCACCTCGGCATTCAGGCCATATCTATCTATCTATCTATCTATACCTTTCTATCTATACTAATTTGTGACTCCCTAAAAATTACCTTGTTAATCAGTAATTAAGAGCCGTACATCTAATGGGACCGAGTTATTACGGTGTAGATTAATCCGCATATAGAGTACAACGGAAAAAATATTGAATGTAAAATTTAGCCTCAGAGTTTGACACAAATTACCCACTATGCCACGGGCAAGTGAAAAATTGATTTATTTTATTTTGCATCTGTCGTAACTCCTAAAAAAACTCATGCTTATTTTTTATCCCATCTATACTTGCAGCAACTCTAAAAGAATCCCGTTGCAGTTGCAGCAGCCATCATACGCCTCCGCCGCCAGCCCACAGGCCACAATGGAGTCTCGACCGCCGGCTCCCCGGTGCTCTCCACCTCGAGTCCCGTCCGCCTGCTCCCCGGTGCTCTCCGTCTCGCCTCCCTGGAAGGCCAGATCCCGCAGCTGCCCCAAGCTCGCCGGCTCTACCCACCCCCAAGGTCTCAGCTCTTTTAAAGATCCACTCCAACCCTAAGTTCCTCACGTAGGGCAACGACTGACAGCGCTGTCCGGAGGCGAGACATGCCGCCCCTCCTCTAACAGCCAACCATAGCGCCGTGGCTCCTCCGACACGCAGAGGGGCTTTCCTCTCCCACCGGCCGGGACAAATTCGACTCCTACAGCCGGCACCTCGACTTCAAGTCGCATTGGGCAACATCCTTCGTGGACAAATTAAACACACCGAGTTCCTCCGGCCATCGTCGTGAACCTCCAAGAAGATAAGCCAGCCTTCATGTGTATCTCCCGTTATATCTCCAGTTTGTTCCTCTCCGTTCCTCTATGTTCTGATTTTCAGGAAGAAGGTGGATTGGTGGCCGTTTCCAGTATGTAGATGGGATTGCAGCATTGTTCATTGGTTCAAGGATGCAATGCATCTGGCTAAATTCCAAGCTGTACTATTATGTGTCTGCCTTGAGACCCAAGCAGGGGAGATAAAGGCTGCAAGTTGGGTAGAAAGCTAGGCATGATTCTCGGCAACACTCATTACTTGGTATTTGATTATTATCTTTACTTGCTATGCGGTTCTTGATGGTTTTAATATAGTCTGACCCCTGCTGTAGAAAGCAGTTTACATACATGCCTGGATGTGTTCGAGATGCAGTGAAGTGTGTTTTCATAGGTGGCCGTGAAGGGCGACTAAAAGTAATCCATCATCACATCAAGTTTCTGGAATCTGGGAGATGGAAATCAGATCGAGATGCATCTGCCTGAATATAAAATATAAGGGAGAAAGGTACAATCCTATTATGTTGGCTATGTGTGCATGTAATATGTGTTGTACAACTATTTTAGGGTTCACTAAATTCTTTGCACATGCTATTTCCAACCTCTTTGAAGGCATATATGTCAACCTGCTACTAATCCGTACATTGTATATACTTATATTGCTATATTTAGGGGGCAGTTCTTAAACGTGAAAATGTTCAGGAGAACCTAAGTGGCTCATTCCTATACCACCATTTCCAATATGTAGGGGGCAGTTCTTAAACGTGAAAATGTTCAAGCCATTAAATAATCACAAGCTTAGCAATGTGGTATACTACATAAATATCTAGGTTAGTATAAAGCATGGTTGGCATGTGCAAATGTTTTTGCATTAATTTTCTTTCCCTACTTTTGGTACAGCAAACCGATGGATCAACGAACCACAAGCTTAGCAGGTGGTATACTACATAAATATCTAGCTTAGGAGTAGAAAGCATGCTTAGTACAACGCCTTCTAACCATGTAGTAGCAGTTCCAGCTCCATGTTGTTGTTATGTACATAGACGAGAAGTTTGTCTGACAAAGAGCAGCATGCTTTCTGCCTTTCATCTAATATTATTCTCCCTCTGTTCCTAACTATTAGACTTTTTATTTTCGAGATTCCAATATGAACTACATACGGAGCAAAGTAAGTGAATCTACGCTCTAAAATACGTCTATATACATTCATATGGAGTCCGTATTGAAATCTCTAAAAAACTTACATTTAGAAACAGACAGAGTATGTTTCTACTCGTCCCGTTCCTAAATATAAGAACTTTTAGAGATTCTACTATAGACTACATAGGAGCAAAATGAGTGAATCTACCCTTTAAAATATGTCTATATATTCGTATGTAGTTCATAGTGAAATCTCTAGAAGATCTTATATTTAGGAATGAAGGGAGTGTTTCCTATGTGGAACAAACAGTTCACATCTGTAGCTTCTACTACTTTTATCGTTTTGCACAAAAGCTTTTGTAACCATGATGCTAAAGTATAGGTACTTTCTGTGCTACCACATTAGTAGGGTGATTTCAATAAAAGCACCAGAATTTATATTCTTCCACATTAAGCCAATATTCAGTAACAGAGTTCTATTTTTGTTTACAAAACAGTTCATTCGTCGCAAAGAAAAAATCTACTTGCTGCCGAGAACCAAAGCCACAATAGATCAAGTTACTTGGTCAGACGAAATTGTCAAGGGCTGCAACTTACACATGATTCGGAGTAGCGATCTTAGTCTATCTCACCTGAGTTATATGTTATAAAAAATTAGTATACATGTAGCATAACCTAGATTTTGCATCCCAACTATCTGCCATATTGTCTTACTATCACTCTCTATCCGCCCCCTAATATAACATGTTATTACATCCAATATATGAGCATAATGGATGTAATAACATCTAATATTATGGGATGGAGGAAATACTTTTTTTAAGCCGGTGTTACTATTATAGTACTTTGTAGTGCTTATAATTAACGAGTGATATAGTGTGGGATGTACTACTATTGATGTGACCAGGGATAACATCTTATAAGATATCGAGTACTGTCACTTCAAAGCTTCTTCAAAATCCGTCTGTTTATTTCATTTTTGTGGAATTCAATTATAATCAAAAAGTTATTCTTTGATATAAATAGTATTGAAGACATATATCTGGCAGAAAAATTCATACTAATGTATATATTGTTAGCTGCGTCAGTTTGCATATGGATCATTACAAAAAAAATACATCAAACCTTATATATACCGCTTATCACCAACAAAATAACATCCTAAAGTCTGTATTTGAACTTTAGTTATGTCTGACTAATTGACAAAAGTTATTCTTATCTGCTAGGTTAAAGTAGAACCTCAAACTACATTTAGTTTATAAAGTATTCGTAATATATACGTAAAAAGTAGTGGCGCAAGCTACACCTTCAGCACTACATCCGTATCCAAAACTAAAACAACAACGTGTTTTAGAACGGAGGACCTTAACCTATTTCGTCCTACTGGTGACCATGAATAATATTTGAAATTTTGAGTACAATTCTCCAAAGCATATGTTTAACATAGGATATAGTTGCAATACTTATATATTAAGTGTATTATGAAACTAGCCCGTGCGAATGCACGGGTTGACGACTAGTTTATTTAATTATTTACTTCACTTAAATTAATTAAGTAGAAGAATTTTTTAAGCATATTATTGTTATTACTTTTGGCTCGCACTATTTTATGTGTGCAGATAGAGGATTTGGGTCGGGCAGCGCTATCACCACGCCGGAGCGACGTGGCATGTTGATGTCACTCGGCCAATCTATGGCATCAACTCGGCTGGACCAGCGGCTTTGCCACTACTTTATTAATCCACTCGGGGGACTTCGGTCTCACACTGCTAGCCTGCTCCGTCACCTCGGCCGGACTGGGGGTTTTGCTTCGCCATATCGACCGTGCTATGTCACCACTTCGGAATGCCGAACTCCTCACTCGGCCATCTCGGGACTGGCTTGGAGGCTCGGACTTCTTCCTGACGCAATCTCGATTGCGGCCTGCATCATCAACATCGAACACATTAACTAGCTAAGTCGCTTTCATGCTCAACTGTTTCAATTTTCAAAAAAAAATCGGTTCGACCAAATATTATATTTGTGTTAAAAACTTAGTTTGTTAGCAAACGTTGTTTGTTAAAAACACTTACTTTCCCATGTTAACTGGGGGCTCTTAAATTTGTATGAGCCGCTTTATAGTAAATGTGTTTCCTTCTTGGTCGTTGCAAAGTCTTTTTCTATTACTCCTTTTTCGACGCGAGTGTGCGGTCAATAGCCGGATAGCCTGGTTTTCTCTCTAAAGCCGCTCGAGTTTAGCTCGCTAAACTGACCTTTGAGAAACACTCCACCTTCGGGATAGGGAGGTTGAAGCCAAAGGCTGACCCGCTTGAAGTCTTGAGATCGGATGTGTCATATTAATGCACGACGGAAGCACAAAAATTTTAAGACCAATTTTTGGAATGGCACCAAATGACTTGATTTAGTTCGGACGTCAAGCTTTTACATAAGTTTTTTGGCTTTTCGGGCTTATGGAACTTTTTTGCTATTTGTATGTTTTTTGTTTTAGGAACCGGGTCATCCTCATGACCGAGGTGCCCAGCATTATAATTCAACTCGGAAGATCTCTTCCGACCCACAACTCGGCATCTTTGCTGTCAAACTACACATCAGCGTTAACAATACACATGCCACATAGGGACTAGTTCCCGAGCAGTGCAATGTCACACGCCTTTAAAGCGTTGGCAACATTAACGGGGGGTTGGACTACAGCCAAACCCACCAAAAGCCAAGGTACTCTAAGGAGTCTTCGGCAAAACGTTCTCGGATATTGCTTTATATGCATCAGTTTCGAATTGTGTCTTTGGTCAATAGTTGGGTCGCCCGGCTCCCGTGCTTACCCTTATGTTTCCGATTGTTTGGCTAAGGGTAAAGGGAGAACCACTGCGATTGTGCTTCCGGTTCAACTGGTCAAGTGCCTCAGTGGAGAAAGCCAAAAACTGACTGTCATAATAAGCGTAAACTCGTCAGTGATCCGATGACTGTGTTAAACTATAAGATCGATGGAGGTCACCCTGTGTTAAATGATGGGCCATTCATAGCATTGGCCGAAGTGTTTACGGCTTGACATCGGCTGTCGTCGAACACTAAGCGGGGGCTAGTAACTAGCCTCCCAACTTTAAGCTCCTATGACTAAGTGAAAGTTATAAAGCCCGCATATATGATTGCCTTGTTTCCGCTAACACAACCGCCTTCGGGTACTGAGACGTCGGCTAAGGGTTATTTTTTATTGCAGAAACACCCCTCGTAGCATCTACAAAGTGGTGGAAGTCGATGATGGGCCACTTTCAAATGATAAATGGTCGCAACAGAGTCAAAATAAACATATATCATCACTGTTTGTATTCATTATACAAGCGCTGCCTTTCGTAATTATTGTTATAAAGCCATAAATATGCATCGACTTGACTTAAGATTTTGGCCAAGCTGGGTTTCCTGGCTCATGTGGTTACCCCTACGTTTCCGATTGTTCGGCTAGGAGGTAAAGGGAGCACCTCTGTGATTGTTACTTCTGGGTCATCCGTGTTAGTACCTTGGACTGGGAGAAGTCGAAAGCTAGCCATCTTAAAGAATATAATTGGTCGGCAATGACGGAAGTGAAATTTTTGGTTCATTTAGACCACATAGTTCGGAAACTTTCCCTTAACTAAATCCTCAATATTTTCATCCCACATTGATCGGAGGTGAGGTTTCATCACTGGTACGCATCGGTCCTAAACAAACGGTTTTTACCCCTTCCCGTGATGGCATTTGGAACCGTCGCCAAGTGAGTGTGGGCGATAAGGGGGTCCTTCCCACACGACCCAGAAACCGTTGGGGATATGCCCTCCTGGCACACACGCTCGGCAAAATGAGGTCGTGTGCGACCGACGAGCACTCAAATACATAAATACGTACAGTAGTGCTAAAAAATACAATTATACAGGCAAAATCATTTCTGGTCGTAAGTACATCCCACACGGTCAGTCACCACTAAACGTTTCAGTTCGTATATACATACCACACAGTCACTACAAGGAAAACGTTTGCGCAAGGTGGCGTAACGCAAACATTTTTAAAGAGAATGTCGTGTGTGATTGTCCATTAATCCAACACGGTTTATTCCTAGAAACTGTGTGCGTTGCTTTAAGTCATCGCCCACGGTGTTTTCTCATTAACCATTTGCAATAAGAAAACCCAATTAGCAAGCTAATTGGCCAATTAGTGGGCTAATTGGCCAATTATTAATAATTCATTTACTAATCTAATTCACATTCATATTAAGCACATAATACATTCCATTTTCATATTAAGCAAGCAAGATTTCATAATTGAAATACATCAGAGTACAACATGATATAGCTTTAGCACTCACCTACCCCATTACACAATAGCACCAGCAGCAAGTTTCACATGCAACATCTAGAACCATTCGAAATTAGCATCATAGACGGTACATAGAGAGATGCATCTCATTTGGAAAACTGCTAAAGCAGAAGGCAAATATTGAGCATTCATTCATGTTGAAGGTCTTTGCAACTTTAGGCCAGTGCCTGTGGGTGATTTTTCGTCCATCCTTCGACCTCTTTAGGAACACTTCAATATTGAACCGTGGGTTTTGTATGAAAACTTTCCTCGCATCCTGACCATAGAGGTGGTTTGAGAGGTAATCATCAGTGAACCCTGAAAACAAGGATGTGCATAAATATCTTCTCTATATTGGAAACGGGGCAAAGTAATAAAAAAGGCAAGGTATAATAGTTAGTACCATCTTGTAAACCTCACTGCTTCCCATTGTTTCCTTGCAACACATATAAGGTAGTTAGTCATCAGGTTAAGTAAGGGTTTGCATGCTATTAGTAAAATATGTTGATGAAAAATAAGCACATTGCAGATTCATCAGATTAATTCAAGCAACATGGAAAACCCATTTATCCAAACAAAGCATGATTAAGAACTAGGAAATATAGCACTTTTATATGTTTCTCATGTATTAAGTGTAGCCAAATTCGATTTATTCCTCACATGGTATACAATAAGAGAATGCAGCCACAACAATTGAACATCACGTTGCAGAATTGAACCAAGCAGTTAACTAAACACCACAACAAATGAACCAAATGTTAACTGATCACCACATTGCACAATATAACATACTCCTAATAGAAGATCAGACATTTAACCAAACCAAGCATGCTTAACAACTTGGAAATGTAGCAATTGTATTTGTTTCTCATGTATTTAGTACAGCCAAATTCGATTTATTCCTCACATGGTATACAATAAGAGAACGCAGCCACAACAATTGAACATCACATTGCAGAATTGAACCAAGCAGTTAACTAAACACCACAACAAATGAACCAAACGTTAAGTGAGCACCACATTGCATAATATAACATACTCCTAATAGAAGATCAGATAGTTAACCAAACCAAGCATGCTTAACAACTTGGCAATATAGCAATTGTATTTGTTTCTCATGTATTTAGTACAACCAAATTCGATTATTCCTCACATGGTATACAATAAGAGAATGCAGCCACAACAATTGAACATCGCATTGCAGAATTGAACCAAGCAGTTAACTAAACACCACAACAAGTGAACCAAGCCACAACAAATGAACCAAGCAGTTAACTAAACACCAATTAAACAATATAACATACTCCTAATAGAAGACCAGACAGTTAAAGAAACCAAGCATACTTAACAACTTGGAAATATTGCACCTTGAAGAATTGAACATCACATTTATAGAATTGAACCAAGCAGTTAATTGAACACCACATTGCAATACATATAGAACATATACACTATAGCAAAAGATTGCATGGTGAAAGTAGATAGCATAAGTCACTAGAATTTGTTAAAGAAAGGCACTAGCTAGCAAACTGAGAATGGGTCCTTATAGTGAGCTAATAAGACAAGCTATTCCTCATTGTCGGCGATATCGATGACGATTGGATCCTTGGACATGGAAGAGGGCGAGGCCTCAGCATCGTGGGTGCCCTCGTTGTAGTGGTGAGTTGCCTGAGACGCTCCGGGCACCAACCTGCTGGCTCTCGAGATGAGGTAAGCACATGCACGCTGAGAAAACACCTCGTAGTCTTCGTCGAAGGCACCGACGGTGGCCTCGAGAAAATGCCATGAACTATCGTTTAAAGCAGCCAACCACATCACGGCATCGGCGCGCGAGGCGTCAACGGTGGCCTCGACGGCAAGGTGCTCCTCCAAGATCTGGGGGTCGGCACAAATGGCAGCCATCGCGACCTCATCCGTGCATGCGACCGCGATTTGCCTCTCCGCTGCCAAATGCTCCTTGAGGTCTTGGCTATACTACGTGCACCAAGGCTTAGGCCGGCGCTTATTTGGTGGAGGGGTCAGTGATTTGGGTGGAAGGTGTCGCGCTTGCGCCGGCGGTCGGGGCATGTGGGTTGTGGAAGGAGGAGGATGAGGGTCGGGTGTGGATTACCTGCCTGGGTAGGCGAGGCCGAGCAGCATGAAGGAGGGTCGCCGGCGAGGAGGCGGCGGCACTGCAAGCAAGGAGTGAAGGTTTTAACTTGGAAAGGAAGGCGGAAAGGGGGGAAATGTGGCTTTTGGTAAGGGGGAGGGGCGGAGGTAGATATTTCTACGGAAGCCGAACATTTGGAATCGCTTCAGCCAAAAAACTGGCGCGCAAAGTGTCATCAGACACGGTCCCTTATTCAGACACGGTCCGAAGATATTTTGTGTTGCATCTCACATGGTTGGTTATAATAAACTGTGTGGGATCTACTTGATTTTTCGTCTTTGATTTGAATTACATAATGGGGTCGCACCGGCCATGGACGGTGTTTGAATTGCAAGACCTTTTATCTGCAATGATCATAAAAGAATTGGAATTATTCGGGGTTCGTTTGGACATTTTTATGCATTAAGTGAGTTTTCAATGCATTTATGTGCATAATTAAAATTTGAACTACATGTACATGCTCCAGTGCATATAAATTGGTTGAAAAATCAAATCTTTGTCCTTGGGTGCATCCTTAGGTCCCATGCAAGAAATGGGAATGAATGTCAAACACCCTGCCACCGTCACTCGGCTGCAAACATTGAGATACCTGGTTTTTAAATTCTAGTAAATCCAAAACTTGTCTGAAATTCATGAAACTTGCCATGCTATCATGGAGCGGCATCAACATGGCGTGGTAAAGTTTTTGAACCATTTGGGGCAGGTTTGGGTATATGCTTCTCACAAACCAAAGCTTCTCACAACAAGCATGATGGTTTCGGTAGGGAACGCTCCAACTTTGGGGACGAAACGATATCCATTTTCTCTAATTGCTTTCAATAAAAATTCATGTCAACATAGAACAATAGGAGTGTTGTGTTATTTTTTGCGTTTTTTCGGGGTTCGTTTGGACATTTTTATGCATTAAGTGAGTTTTCAATGCATTTATGTGCATAGTTCAAATTTGAACTACATGCACATGCTCCGGTGCACATAAATTGGTTGAAAAATCAAATCTTTGGTCCTTGGGTGCATTCTTAGGTCCCATGCAAGAAATGGGAATGAATGTCAAGCACCGTGCCACCGTCACTCGGCTGCAAACATTGAGATATCTGGTTTTTAAATTCTAGTAAATCCAAAACTCGTCTAAAATTCATGAAACTTGGCATGCTATCGTGGAGCGGCATCAACATGTCGTGGTAAAGTTTTTGTCCCATTTGGGGCAGGTTTGGGTATATGCTTATCACAAACCAGAGATTCTCACAACAAGCATGATGGTTTCGATAGGGAACGCCCCAACTTTGGGGGCGAAACGATATCCATTGCCTCTTATTGGTTTCAAATTTTTCTCGTGTCAACATAGAACAACAGAATTGTTGTGTTATTTTTTGTGATTTTTCAGGGTTCGTTTGGAAATTTTTATGCATTAAGTGAGTTTTCAATGCATTTATGTGCATAATTCAAATTTGAACTACAAGCACATGCTCCGGTGCATATAAATTGGTTGAAAAATCAAATCTTTGGTCCTTGGGTGGATGCTTAGATCCCATGCAAGAAATGGGAATGAATGTCAAGCACCGTGCCACCGTCACTTGGCCGCAAACATTGAGATACCTGGTTTTTAAATTCTAGTAAATCCAAAACTCGTCTGAAATTCCTAAAACTTGGCATGCTATCATGGAGCAGCATCAACATGCCGTGGTAAAGTTTTTGTCCCATTTGGGGCAGGTTAGGGTATATGCTTATCACAAACCAGAGCTTCTCACAACAAGTATGATGATTTCGGTAGGGAACACCCCAACTTTGGGGGCGAAACGATATCCATTGCCTCTAATTGCTTTCAAATGTTTCCTCGTGTCAACATAGAACAACAGAGTGTTGTGTTATTTTTTGTGATTTTTCGGGGTTCCCTTAGACATATTTATGCATTGAGTGAGTTATCAATGCATTTATGTGCATAATTCAAATTTGAACTACATGCTGATAACCCACAAGTATAGGGGATCGCAACAGCTTTCGAGGGTAGAGTATTCAACCCAAATTTACTGATTCGACATAAGGGGAGCCAAAGAATATTCTCAAGTATTAGCAGCTGAGTTGTCAATTCAACCACACCTGGAAACTTAGTATCTGCAGCAAGGTGTTTAGTAGCAAAGTAATATGATAGTGGTGGTAGCAGCAACAAAAGTAAAGACAACAAAAGTAATGTTTTTGGTATTTTGTAGTGATTGTAACAGTAGCAGCGGGAAAGTAAATAAGCGTAAACCGGTATATGGAAAACTCGTAGGCACCGGATCGGTGATGGATAATTATGCCGTATGCGGTTCATCATGTAACAGTCATAACATAGGCTAACACAGAACTAGCTCCAATTCATCAATGTAATGTAGGCATGTATTCTGTATATAGTCATACGTGCTTATGGAAAAGAACTTCCATGACATCTTTTGTCCTACCCTCCCGTGGCAGTGGGGTCCTATTGGGAACTAAGGGGTATTAAGGCCTCCTTTTAATAGAGAACCAGAACAAAGCATTAGCACATAGTGAATACATGAACTCCTCAAACTATGGTCATCACCGGGAGTGGTCCCGATTATTATCACTTCGGGGTTGCCGGGTCATAACACATAGTAGGTGACTATAGACTTGCAAGATAGGATCAAGAACTCACATATATTCATGAAAACATAATAGGTTCAGATCTGAAATCATGGCACTCGGGCCCTAGTGACAAGCATTAAGCATAGCAAAGTCATAGCAACATCAATCTCAGAACATAGTGGATACTAGGGATCAAACCCTAATAAAGCTAACTCGATTACATGATAAATCTCATCCAACCCATCACCGTCCAGCAAGTCGACGATGGAATTACTCACGCACGGCGGTGAGCATCATGAAATTGGTGATGGAGGATGGTTGATGATGACGACGGCGACGAATCCCCCTCTCCGGAGCCCCGAATGGACTCCAGATCAGCCCTCCCGAGAGGTTTTAGGGCTTGGCGGCGGCTCCGTATCGTAAAACACGATGATTTCTTCTCCCTGATTTTTTTCTCTCCAAAAGCAGATATATAGAGTTGGAGTTGGCGTCGAAGGGCATCCAGGGGGCCCACAAGGTAGGGGGGCACGCCCTAGAGGGGGGGCGCGCCCCCACCCTCTTGGACAGGGTGTGGGCCCCTGGTCTTCATCTTTGGCGAGGATTTTTTATTGTTTTTCTAAGATGTTCCGTTGAGTTTCAGGTCATTCCGAGAATATTTGTTTTCTGCACATAAAACAACACCATGGCAATTCTGATGAAAACAGCGTCAGTCCGGGTTAGTTCCATTCAAATCATACAAGTTAGAGTCCAAAATAAGGGCAAAAGTGTTTGGAAAAGTAGATATGGCGGAGACGTATCAACTCCCCCAAGTTTAAACCCTTGCTTGTTCTCAAGCAATTCAGTTGGCAAACTGAAAGAAAGAAAGAAAAACTTTTACAAACTCTGTTTGCTCTTGTTGTTGTAACTATGTCAAGCCACACTACAAAAAAATACACTTCCATGATGATACGTGTTTGTCACAGTAGGTTGATTTTTGTCATGCATGTACATCCATGACAAATTTATGACAGAACCAAGATAGTCATACTTGTGCTGTCGTAGAAGTGTTCCATGATATTACCAAAATTATCATCACAGAAGTGTCCACTTCCATGACGATAAATCACGCGTCACAAAAGTGCTTTCGTCTAGGGTAACCGACACCTGGCATCCACCGTTAAACTATCGGGTCGGGTTGTGGATCCGATAACCCGTTAACAGCCCCAACCAATGGGAAATTTCCACATGTAAAATTCTTATTGGCCGGACGAAACACATGTCAGCTCGTCAGTTGGTCATATTGGCACCTATGATACGTCGACGCGTGGCATGGCCCAACAGAGGCCCATTCCTATGAAAAGGCTGGCCCGTTTGACTTGGTCAAAAGCTGGCGGGCCGGCCCATGGAAAGCCTATTAACGGCCTATTCGCATATAGCCCATTTACAGCCCGCTAACCCAAGGCCCGTTACACCCTATCCGAATTAGGCCCAGTAGCGTCATCTGGGCCATCCAATATGATTCCAGCCCGTTTTCACTTCTGGCCCATGTATGGCCCATGACGTCTTTCGTCCCATATGAGGCCCTATGTAACTCTTGGCCAATTAACGGCCCGTGGTGAAACTGGCCCGTAATGAACAGTGTACCACTTTACACTCATTAACGGCCCGTGGTGAAACTGGCCCGTAATGAACAGTGTATCACTTTATACCCATTAACGGCCCGTTGGGCCGTTTCCAGCCCATGTTATCTTTCGGCCTTCTCAGAGCCCATTTACTCTTGGGCTCATTTCCAGCATTCGTTTACTTACGGCCCGTTACTGTCATTTTCTGCTTGTGGGCCAAATTCAGCCTGTGGTTACAGTCGGCCCGTTTGTGGTCCGTTAATACGTTGGGCCATTTTCATAGCGTCATCAAATATGGCCTATTAACAATGACCCATTACGGTCGGCCCATGAACGGACGATTCCAACTCTAGACCGTTTACGGCCATAATGCGGCCTATTATTGGCCCATGTTTGGCCAATCGATCATACGGCCCGTATAAGGCCCATTGATGATACGGCCCGTAGAAGGCCCATTGTTTCTACGGCCCGTAGAAGGCCTACTGTTTCTACGGCCCGTAGGAGGCCCAGTGTCACTACAGTAAATATTAGCCCATGGTTATTGTGGCCTAGTTTTAAAAAATAGGTTATTGCAGCCACTAGTTAACCATGGAAAAAGAACTGCAATGACTACAAGCAAACAAATAAACAAGACAACAAGGAAATAAATAAGCAAGCAACTAACGCTAGGCTATCACGGCTATTACACATATTACATCCACTGGGCATCAAAGTTCGCCACCAGTGCAAATATAGGGAACAAAGCAGCATATCATATACACTGCCCGTCAAAATTGGCCACCAGTGCAAATAAACGCGGCAGCAAAACAAGAGCATAACTGAAACAACTTCAGAAGATCTCAAGAAACATTATCCTGGGTATCCACCATGCTGGCAATAAGCTTAGCAAGCTGATTAGCTTTGTCTTGTTTGGCGCTAAAATCCTCCAACGCTTGCTGTTACACCAGAAAGTATGCATCTGAATGCTCCAGGGACTTCCGCAGTCCTTCTGCTTCTTGTCACAGCACAGCTGATCGATGTCTTTCATCTTGTAGTTGAGACTCAACAAACCGAACTGATTCAGACAGTGAGTTTGAATAGCTTGTGCAAGCGGTAGTGGCCAGTAACCCCAACACTAAACCAAGACAGGATGTGTCACTATCCTGCACCTTATCTGCATTACTTCCTTTACCGTTGCTTAATAAGGCACTCTTCCCCAATATTCTGTCAGCATTTTAAAAGAAGAAACAAGCAGACACATAACAAGTTTAGCATGTACTAGTATATGAAACTCATTTCGGTGAACCAGTTCATTAGTAAGGTGGAAAGGATTAAACTACCAAGTCTTCTATTGCAAAGTACTAGTACATAATAAAAGCATCAAACAAAAATATATCTATGTCCTATGGTAGCAATGGAATCTTAAATTAGAACAGTTGTTCTTCAGGTTTAGGCACTTGTTCTACATGAACAGAGTACAATAAGACGCAAGAATATAATACTTAAAATTAGAAAATGAGCTCATAGACCTTACCACATTCTTGGTTCGGGACCAGTACAGAACAAGGCGTTCCCAGTCATCGTCCAGTAAATGTGTCTCAGGAGAACGTAAGGGAATTTGATGAGTTTCTTTGCCAGTGAAGTACGTTTTCTTCAGGTAATTCCGATACTACCACCAAGCATTCTTGAAGATAGCAGAGGTATTAGCACAGGTTATCTCATCCTGAGTTTCCAAATCGGTCCTTCTCTATAGAGAAAAATGGGAAAATTTGCTGTATTATAACCATCATGGAGGTAGGATGTATGGGACAAAGCAAAGTAATTGCCATGAATAACATTACTTACACATAACTCCTGGACAAACACCTGCAACTAGCATTTTCCTTCATCTTCAGTATAATATTTCCAAGATGGGAAGATACGCACATACGATTTAACAACATCAAATGCGATAGATGCTAAACTACGACTAGCTGCTTGTGCTTCCTCCACAGGAATAGGCGTACTAACTGCTGGAGTTGGGGTTCGCCGTGATAGTACTGGCCCTTTGGGCACTGGAGCTGCCTTACTAACTGCTCTTGTTTGGGAGCTCTGTGGTGGAGATGGTGCTGTGTCAACAGGAACTGGGTTACTATCGGCTGGGGTTGGGGTTAGATTGGGTGAAGCCGGTTCTCTGTCCATCGTAGTAGGGGTACAATCTGCGAGAGTTTGGGTTATGTGTGGTAGGGATGGTTCTTGTGCATGTACAACCGGGGTGCTATCTCGACCAAGAGGTAGCACTATTTTATTTGAAGACCGTGTTTTTAGTCCGCTAGATACTGGCATCACCTGCTCCAATTCAAATGGCTGATAAACAGGAAACATAGTTGAATGTAGAGACATTGTATGAGAGACAGATGCAATAGATAGTGTGGAAAAAAGAGGGCATGAAATAGTTGACATGTATATTGTTTAACTAAAACGGATAGCAGGACATAATTTCACATATATGATGTCTATCTAAATTGGATAGCATAGCATAACATAATTCAAAGATATAATGAATAACTAAATAGGATCGCCTGACATAATTCACCTACATGTTATCTAAGTAATCATGATCGCATCATTTAATTCACATATATGATTTATATGCTAAACAGAGGGCATTCGATATGATGTCTGAACTAAGAACATGGTGTTGAATATTGTGTATATGATGTCTAAACTATGCAATGCAAGACACCGTATGCATGCTATGAGCAGTATAACCATGCCAAGTTAGAGCATACACCTCAGTGGGAGAATAGGACTGGTCATCTGTCTCTGAATCCATCTCTGAGGAGCTATCGGGACCCAACAAGAGATCTGCTTCGACAGGTAGCACTGTCTGCTCTGAAGGCCTTGGTTTCACTCTAGATTTTTCCATCTCCCACCCAAATGGCTGATTCATAGGAAGAGTAGTTTAATGTACAAACATTGTCAACAAATGGAAATGTAATGAATAAAAGGATGGGCAAGATATCATTCAAATATATGATGCCTGGTTAAACAGGATGGCATTGCACATTTCACATATATTATGGCTGGCTAAAAGACATGAGACTGCATAATTCCCATATATGATATAGAAACTAAACAGGTGGCATTACAGAACATGTCTAAACTAAGCAGATGACATATATGATGTCAAAAGTAGGCACTGCAAGGAAACATATGCATGATATGACTAACATCATCATGCCAAGGTAGAGCAAACACCTTGGGGGGTAAATAGGAGTGGTTAGCGGCGTTCGAATCCGCCTCAGAACAGATATCTTCCTCTGGATTACAATCTGGAGAGGGGTGGGGAGGGTTTTCCATTGAACCCACCATGGAGCGATGTCTGCATGACATTGTATTGCTGCGCAAAACTCTTCTCATTTTCTTTACATGTTCAGCATGACTGTGTACAATATCTGACATGCATACGAAAAAAAATATGGTGAGATTATGTAAGGAGAGTATGCAGAAATTTAGAGTGATGGTAACAACCAGTGGATCTATGTTTTTTCGTTGAACCAAAATAGCCCTAATGGATCGACATGAATGTATAGTAATAAGTGATGCAACAAGTGTACAACCTCTTTGCCGTAGCCGTGTCGACCTCAGCATCATTGGGTTGGTCACTGAAGCAGTTGAGGCAGAGGTGGCTGTCGGAGGTGTGGAGGAAGATCTGAGGAATCTGTAGACGGTGTCCAGGGCACTGCTTTGTTGTGATGGATCGTTCTGTCGTTGGAGCAGCTCCGGTGAGCCGTAAGACGTCAAGGCTGAAGCAGCACAAGACAGACATCGTCAATCTCAAGTGGGATTCTAATAGCATTTCCAATAGATGATGTAATATGGATGTAAAATTAACATCACCAGAAACCACCTGACTACAACAGATGAGGTAAAAACTATTGACTCTGAACTTAACTTTTGAAACTGAAATTTACTGTGGAATCTGAATGCTACTGTCAAAACTGAACGCAATGGTAGCAGAGAGGCACTTGACATGTAGTTTAGGGAGGGCCTACAGTTCATCTTCAACCTATACCCCCCTGAGCCGCCAGCCACCACCGACCGAACCGCCGGCCCCAGCGCCGCCTCGCCGCCCCGAAACAACTCGCCACCGCCGCCCCGGCCAGCCCTCTAGGCCCCCCACCCCGAACCCTAAGATAGATAGTGGGGTACCTCTCCGGCGAGCCCCCGTCCCCGCTGCGGGTGGTTCTTCTTTAACTCCGGCGAGCCCCCCCCCCCCCAACCCCTGAAAATCGACTGACCCAAAAGTCGATTCAGTTGACTGAAGTGTGGCTTAATCAGAGCAGAGCAGCAGCACGAGCGAGGGGGAGAGCAGCAGCAGCAGCAGCTGGGCGAGCGAGCGATCGAGCGAGAGCCGGAGCAGCAACAACAGATCCGGCTGGTATGGACGCCGCCGCCTAAGGGGCCTCACACTTGGGGAGAGCCGCCGTGGAGATGTCGCCTGCGGCGCCGGCTTCAAGGTAGCCGCTCCATGGGGGTGCGGGATGGAGTACCATCAGGGCCGGGAGGTCCAGTTAAGGAGAAGGTGCGATGCGATGAGTGTACAACCTCTTTGGTGGCGCCGAGTAGGCCTCGGCTTCGTCCAAGGAGTCGGTGAGGATGCTGCGGTTCCTGTGGAGCAGGTTAAGGCGGCGCTGTGGGGATGGAGCAGCTCCTTGGAGGAAGAGGACGGGGCAGCTGAACCGGCGGGACGGCGAGATGGACGACGGATCCTCATCCGGGGAGGTGGACGAGGGACGTCGAGCTGTTGCGGTGGACGACGTCGTCGGGGAAGAGGCTCCGGCTAGGCAGCGGTGACATGGCGGATGGAGGAGGGTGGGGTTTCGCGACTGGAGCGGAGAGGTTATGGCAGCCTGGGATTTCGAATGGCGAAAAGGGGGTGATGGGAGGGGGTGAAGCATGACTTAGGAACGCGCTTGTCCAAAATGTAGGGTGTGTTACAAAAGTACCCCCCACCGATTTGAACTAGCGGCGCTTTCGGCTCAGGGTTAGAAGGGGGATTTCACGTGTCGGGATTTGGCAGTTGGAGGGAGTTTTCGCGTGCGTTGTAATTTCGGGATAGCAAGGCGCGGGTTGTGAAGGCGCCGGTTTTGGGAGCACGATAGCTGAATTTTCGGGATATAACAAGACGCGGGTTGAATTTCAGGGACAAGCCTAACGTGTCGTAATATTGTACTTGTACGTACCAAATCAATTCGCACTTCCCTCAACCAAAAAGAAAACGAAAAAAATAAAACTATTCACACCACACAAAGAGAGAGTCTTGCCCCGTTTTACTATACAAATGCTATTCAAAGCTACTCCCTCCTTCCATCTATATAGGGCCTAATGCGTTTTTCGATGCTAACTTTGACCAAATATTAGAGCAATGATATATGACATGCAACTTACACAAAGCACACCGTTAAATTCGTCTGTGAAAGGTTCTTTCAATGATATAATTTTCACATTGTGCATGTCATGTACTATTAATCTTGTCAATAGTCAAAGGAGGTCTTAAAAATCTCATTACGCCCTATGTAGATGGAAGGAGGGAGTATGAATCCATGTTATGTCCGATTAAATTTTTTTGCTTGTTGTATAATGCATGTAACCTACTCATACCAACATTTTAGTGCATTCCAAATGTCTATACTACCGCTGCAATTCGAACTAAATTTGAATTCATTTCTCTATTTCAATAAGAATCTACAATCATGATTGTTGCCAACTTCAACCATCAAAGTTTCCTTGCTATCCGCCAGATATAAATCAGACGGCCTATAATGCAGGATGGCAGGCACACCATCATCAACAACTCCGTTTTTATAAGAGTAGAGATAAAATATATTAAATGTAGTATACCATGTTCATAACCACACCATGTTTATCACCGTTATATATATTCACACATCCGTCGGTTTTAAACACTATGATAAATTCTTCAAATATCCGAATTCGCTTTTTATAATGAAGTATATATGATCTCTATTCATCTTTTACACCCACACAACCCTCTTATCTTTGTAGCTAGCGCTAACTTTCTCTTGTGCATGCACACGCCCGCATCCCTCTCACCCTCGCTCAGCATTCTCTAGCTCCATCGCGCAAATTCGTGTTTTCACTTTAGGTCGTTCACCCACGGTGTGTGTAGGCCCCCCAGCTCCTTCTTTACGGAACACATCGATCAATATGCCTCTCTAGCTAGGTGTGCCTAGCACAAACACAAGCTTCCCCTCTTCTCTTGTCACCGTCCATGCCTCACTCCCACCACTCTTTTCATCGTTCTCGTACTCGCACACTCCTCCCCCTCGATATAGTATGCCTCTCGTACCACCTCCTACCTGCATCCCTCTCTCTCTATCCTTCTCCTCGTGCCTCGTTCGCTTCTAACACACACATGCATGTATACCGATCGATCTCCCACCATATACCTAGATCGACTTTAACTACCCTCCCCATCGATCGACGTACCTCACAAGTTATGTCTCTCCTTTCTCTTACAAAGGGCGATTGATCTTCCTATGTAGTTACATCTGCTTACCACAGCCACATCGCCCCCCTCATCATTCATGCATGCCTCCTGACCCGTCTCTCACACGCACATGCACAGACAACAAGCAGCCATCTCCTCTCTTATTGATATTGCGGGCGTGCCCTCCATTTGTCTAGCAAGCCTATCCCACCATTTGTTAGAAGCAACTCCACTACCACCCCCTCCAACACTCTAGCTTTGTCTCTCTCCCAACCTTATTCATCTCCTGCACATATGCATGGATGCCGATCGATCTCCCTTAATACATGAGGCAGATCGATCTCCTTAATACATGAGGTAGGCCTCTCTCCTCCTCCACACATATACCAGCCATTGTACCTCTATAGTTAATTGGGTCTCCCTCTTCCCCCACCACACACCGATAGTCGAGCGCTGCAGGTAGGTATCCATGCCACAGAGACAAACTGCACATGTCCCATCTCACATTCCAGTAGGCCAGCCAATCTATATCTTTGACATGGGCACAAACAAATTCGATGGCACTCTTTATCGATCGCGCGCGCGCACACTCACACACACACACACATCATCCCTCTCTTCGATTCTATAGACACCTCAAGCCGATGATACCTCCACTCTCTTCTCGTGGATCGCCCCCTCAATATATATGTTATATCCAGGACTCTATTTCACACACATTGCATATGTTAAATTTTTTGATCGACCCCCCACCAAAAAAACTCTCAAGAACCCACACACTATATGTCTCTAGGTTTGTATCTCTCTCACACAACCCCACGTAGGTGGTGTACGTATACAAGAAGAGAATAGGTGCACCGTGCACGTACTCACTCTTCGTACCCAGCCACATCCGCGCGGGTACACGGTGGAGCTCATTTTTTTACGAAATGGCAACCCACATGCTAATTTGAACGCCTGTAGCGGTTGTTTACCTAGGGAGGTCGTGTACCACGCGTGCATGAAACAAAGTTCGACTTGACGCATTGCCGCTTTATTTTTAAATAAAGTTATAGCGCTCAATGGCACGTACACAGAATATAAAACGATTTTTATGGAGGAAAAGGTAGTCCGCTCTTCAGAGTATCTCACACAAGGCTCCGGTGGCCTCTATCTCTCTCACACACTCTCTCTCACTTTTGGTCACTGATCCGGCCGCATCCCGTCCGCCGGGGGGAAGGGAGTGTGGTGGCCTCTCTCTCTCTCACTGTTGGTCACTAATCCGGCCGCATCCCATCCGCCGGGGGAAAGGAAGTGCGGTGGCCTCTCTCTCTCTCACCGTTGGTCACTGATTCGGCCGCATCCCGTCCGCCGGGGGAAAGGAAGGAAGTGCATCGTTTCTCCGTTCGACGGTGCCGAGGCAGCACGTCCCGATCTGCGGTACACGCCGTTCTCTCTGACCAAGCTCCGGTGCGGCAGGGCCTACGCCACCTGCTCGCGGATTCCGCCCGCCGCCGCTCACCTAGTTACATCCTGACGACCTTGTATCCCCTCCGGCCTTGCTCCACTGCCCGTTTTCCCACGACGTTGCATGTGGATCTTCCATAGTTCTTTGCCCAAAACGTAGCTCGTCCGGCATACTTTCCATATTGCATTCTCGTCCTCACACCGTTTTAGACAAACACAACCGTGTTTTTATCTTCCCTTAGGACAAGGAATATGCTTATTTTTTGTCATCGCATGTGTCATCAACTCTTATTGGCCAGTAATTGTTTCCTTTCTACCTCTTTTTTTGCAAACAGGGCTATCCATTTCACCTTGTTGCTATTGCGACCTTTTGGTGAACTGCACAAATCACTTTTTTCTTAAGAGTGTTTTGTGCAGTTGTACTAAAATGTCACACGGGCAACGTCTCTACATTTCAGTGCGACTACACAAAGGGAGATTGGTTTTGCTCTATCCTCCTCATCCAACTCCGAGCCTAATCTTCTCCAACTAGTTAGTCTTAAGAGAGACTGCAAAGGTGACCGGCTTCTATTTGTGTGTTTATTGTTTCATCAGTAGTCCTCTATTATCGTAATCACACTTGATATCTTTGGAACAGGGACGCTCAGCTCTATTTTAGTGGAACTGCACAAAATGATCGGAATGTTGCATGCTCTAGACAGCTACTTTTTTCCCAACATGCCTTGTTGATTTAGACAGAGCTGGGGGGATGTTGCTGCCAATGAAAGCATGGATCAATTTTAATTTAACACCTTCTCACAACTTTGTCTTCAGTTGTGATGTAATTATTAGCTCCGATCTGCTAATAATTGACATGCATTAGAAGGAAGTTAGTTTTTTATTGTTTCCGAAAGAGCATCGATGGCAAGACACGTGAAACAAAAGCTGAAAGCTCACACCATTGTACAATTTCATGTCGCTGGAAAATTATTTGTATAGTACTTCAATTATGTAAACAAATGATGGAAGCTTGATAGCATTGCTAGAAGCCTCTTCATCATCCGGGTCCATGTGCCATGCACGGAATTATACTCCTTCGTTCCTAAATATTTGTCTTTTTACAAATTTCAAACAGGCATATTTTAGAGTGTAGATTCACTCATTTTGCTTCGTATGTGTACTCCCTCCATTCCTAAATATTCTATTCTTCTTAACAGAGATTTCAACATATTTTAGAAAGACAAATACTCCGGTGTATATTTAAGAACCGAGGGGGTAGTGCACAACCGCATGGGAGACTCAGCCCGGTCGTTGCGCCGCATTAATAGTGAGTAATGAGCAGTCAAATCATAAGCCCCACCTTTCCCATTGTAAGTTGCTCTGAAGAAGCAACCATCAATACGCTCTTCTTTGAATCCGCTCATACTACTCCATCCGTCACTGTTTATACAGCGCGCTTCAGAAAAAAGAAAAAAATCTGTGGGACCAAGGCGACTAGCGATCGGCCTGAAAAATAGCATTGGTAGTTATAGCACGGCGTCTATTACTAGAGGGAATAACGCGTACAAACATGCATGCAGTGCTTCCACCCCGGGTACACACATGCATGCACTCCGTAGTAGTACAGTACATGGAGAGAAAATTGTGGACTTGATTGCGGTTACCACGCCCTAATTAATTGAGCATTAAACCAAACGCATCTAAAGTATCTCTGGTGGTGGAAATGCATTGTGAGAAATGCATCATAATGAAGCGCGCCCTGTAAACTGTGACGAAGGGTGGAGTAGTATGAAGGTGCAAAACCAAGTACGCGTACTAGTACTACGCTTGGCTCTTCGCCCCTTCGTGAAGTCGAACAATGATGGTACTCCGCATGTTGGGTACTACAGTGTATGCCTCTGACAATCTGACACCGAATGGACTGATGCATGTCCACCGAGGGTAGGTTGCATTAGTCAAAAGGCGTAAGAGAGCTTCACCTTGTCCTGCAAGCTTCTCCTCGTTCTGCGAGTTGACGGGACACACCAAAAAGTAGTGCTAGTCCATACTCCCTCCTTTCCGGTTAATATGGCTTAATCTTTTTTGCGGGTAAATGAGAGAGCTTTATTCATATACTCCCTCCGGTCCTTTTTACTCTGCATATTAGAATTCTCTGAAGTCAAACTTCACAAAGTTTGACCGTCTTTATATGAAAACATATCAACATCTGCCATGCTAAAATTATACAATATGAAACTTTAAGTCATGACACATCTATTGATATTGATTTCAGATTGTGAATGTTGGTACTTTTTTCTATAAAGTTGGTCAAACTTTACGAGGCTTGACTTCAGTCAAATCTTATATCCAAACTAAAAAGGACCGGAGGGAGTATAAGCATTCTTAGGACGATCAGCCAAGACACTGGTCACTAGGAAGCCAAAAAAAGAAGTAGGAAGCGAGGTGTTTCATCAAGCTAACTCTCGGCCACATTCAAAGTGCAGCAAACACGGTTCGCACGAAGATGCGCCGCAAGGTTTGCTGACCTGTTTACATGCTGAATAACAAAAAAAGAGGAAATATTACTGAGCGCTACTATTTGTAACAGGATATGAGCCAGAATTAAGCGAGAATTGTGGCGAGTGTTCCATGCAATCAACTTCCATTATCACATGCGAGAACCCTTGAAGAGAACCAAATGTGTTGAAGATTGCTTTATCACATTTTAAAATTATAATAAGAGTGCAGACGCTCCTCCATCCGGTTCCTAGTAGTATAGTGTAGTATGCTTCTGGCAATCTGACACCGAATTAACTGTTGCACGTCCACCGCCTGAGCGAGGGAGAGCTTGCATTAGTCAAAAGTTTCTTCTTGTCCTGCGAGCCACCGCGCGCAAGCTTCTCCCGTCCTGCAACCTTCTCCTCGTTCGGCAAGTTGATGGGACACAGCAAAGTAATGCTAGTCCATGCTACCTCCTCTCCGGTTAACATGGCTTAATTTCAAATGAGATAAATACACTGTCTGTCACTATATATTTGTAAAAATACGGTCAGTGGACTTCATAATACGCTCATTGCGCTCAATATATATATATTTTCCGGTGTTCATACGGTCACTAGCTCACCCTGACTGAGTATGTGTGTGCATGCATGTGTAGGTTGAGCACTTGAGCGTCACCGTGTGTGTTCCGTCGTGTGCTTGAACATGCATGCATTAGGGCGTCGCGCGCGTTTTTGCGTCCATGTGTACGTGTGACTGTTGCATACACGTAGGGGGAGTACGTGTAGGGGCCACTAAGGAGCAGTCAAATCACACAGTAAGTTAGTCGGAAGAAGCAACCATCATTTCACTCTTGAATCACACGTACGCAATATAAAATGGTTGATATGGAGAGAAAAATAAAACCACTATACTCCCTCCTTTCCGGTTTATAAGGCTCAATTCAAAATTCTCACCAACCAAGGTAGATGGTGAGTGGTGGAATACTTTTTGTAGTTTGCAAAAGCACCCAATTAATGCTCTTGTTTTCCTCAAAAAAGTATGTTTACCAATGCATTAATTGCAATGCATGCATGCATAAATTACATGCATTGGTCAATTTTCTCTTAGTACTTGCATCCAATGATTTAATGCACCTTGGAATATGAACATGTGATGGAAAACAACCAAATTGAGCCTTATGAAATGGAAAAACTAAAATTTTGAGATAAGCCCTATAAATCGGAAAGGAGGGAGTATATACACTAGCAGGGTGCGTGTGAGAGACGGGTCAGGAGGTGAATGACACGTGGCCCCAGGGGGTGGCTGGCCCACCTATCATATAGCCAAAGGCAAGTGCAGTAGAGGGCCGAGGAGTAGTACGAAATCCGCACCTATGCACGCTAACCAAGGGCTGAGTGATCACTCGAATCGCAAGATCAGTTGACTAGAAGCTACGCTAGACCCATGGAGGCGATGAGCGCGAGCATCAGCCGGCTGTGCCAGATGGTCCACGACGCTGGCCTGCGGCCTGGCAGGTAGTATTGCTTGAGGCCGCCAGGGCGAGGGGCCGCTTGGACGACAGCTTCACATCCTTGTTCGACGAGGTCCTCGTCGGTTTCCTCGACAAGTTCACCGTCATCAAGAAGATTGCGGACGACTTTGACGTAAGCCTCCAGCCGACGCGCCCAGGCTCTGCAATGCCCGCCACCCTCAACGGCCACTATGGTAACAACCTCTTCGACGCACTGGTGGCCCTGCGACTGCCCATCGTCGCGCCGGAGAATGTCCACCTTGAGGTCGCGCTCGCCTGGCGCAGCGCCTGGCGCAGCAAGACATCATCGACATAATCACCCACATCTATGCGCAAATCGTCCACAAGGACTAGTACATGCAAGAGGAGGACGATAGGACGCTGGCCTTCTTGGAGCGCATGGCAACCTTGGACGACACTGTTCAGAAGCACGTTGAGCTCGCCGCCAACATCGATGCTCCTCACACATCGGTTGGTGACCCGGCGCACTAGGGCGTGAGGATGTCGTTGAACGTTGATGGATCCATATGTATTTTTATCCTTCCGCCAAATCCATGTAGTAGTATATGATACTACAGTACTTATCTTACCTTTCGCATCAACTTCATAATTTTCGTACGTACTCCATGCATGAACGGCGCCAGAAGCAAACTTCTCATTACTCTAGACAAAATCGTTATTTTCTATCTATCGACCGCGCCATGGAGCAGAACCAAATTTTACAAGTTACGAGTTCAAAAGGAAAAGCCTGCCGTGTTCACGTCGCACCCCCACACGGTTGGTCCGGCACGCCGCTCAAGCGGAATGTGTGCGGTGTTGCATTTTCCCTTACAAGTGGGACCGCAGTTGAGCAAACCGACTATCGGCAAACACCCACCCCGCCCACCACGCGATGGCTGAGAAAAGAGGACAGGAGGGAGAACAGATGGCTGTAGAACGGACTCCAAGAAAATTGGTGTCGGATGGGACTCGTGTGGGTGGCGTGTGCCGTACTACTAGACGTGAATGCTAGTTATGGCCCATGCCACCCCACTATATTGAGCCTATATCGAGGTACGTAGAACAAATTTCCTGCAGTCTGTGCTCAGCCCTCCTCTATCTCTCTTCTCAGCCAGCCAGCGGATGTGTGGAGCCCATCGTCTATTTGCTCACATGCGGCCCCACATGTCAGTGAAAATGCAAGAGGACCCACTGAACCTACACATCTTTCACCTCGACATGCTGGTGATGAAAAACAAATCCAATAAAGATCTTCGGTGGCCGCTTTTGGAGTAAGATTCTATTTACAGTTTAATCCAAGATGCACATCTCGTGGCTTCAAATACCACTCTATTTTCTTTCATGACACGACCTGGATGCTGGATGTCCCACGTGTTGGCAAAAGGAGGAAGAACCCGACCAAATCTTCGGTTCTGCTCTCGGATTAGACTAGTTGTGCTAACTTAAAAATTTTATTGTGTACTCCCTCCGTTCCAAAATACTTGACTTCCATTTGTCCAAAAATGGATGTACCTATATACTAAGACATGTCTAGATACATATATATTTTGACAAATAGAAGGCATGTAGTATTGTGGAACATAGGGAGTAGAATGGATGCAAGTTTTTGTATTGGGAAGAAGGGTACATCCATATATTGATAGAGCGCAATTTAGTAGATGTTCTATCACTTTTAGCTAGTATAGAATAGAGGCTAGACATGAGACTAGATGCGAGGAAGCAACGTCTACTTCTTTACACTCGAAGAAGAAAGAAGCACGCAAGATCGAGCCTCCGCAGATCAAAAATGAATGCATCGAGAAGGCACTAATCCAACTTACTACAGGAGTAGTCAAAATTATCTTTGGAGTTCGTGCAAAACAGAGGTCCGTTTGGGGTCGTGCGTTGGAGTTGGCCTTACAAGTGGGACCGCAGTTAAGGAAACCGACTATCGGCAAACCCCCACCTCGCCCGCCGCGCGATGGCTGAAGTTAGAGAAATGACGAGGTTGAAGAGATTGCTCTCGCACGGACTCCAAGAAATAATATGGTGTCAGATGGATGTCGTGGTGGTGGCGTGTGCCATACTCCTGGACGTGAATGCTTGTTCTGGCCCATGCCACCCTACTACTCCTACTACTTACTCCTACTATATACTATAATACTAGTATATCGAGGATTCGAGGTGCTGGTTATGTACAACGAACACATTAACATATGGCTAAAGTAAAAACACCCGCCCGACGCGCGAAGCATGTGAAGCTAGTACAAATAGTGTACTACTATTGTTGATTGGCCTCATCTGATAACCTGTTGCAATGCACGTACAATTATGTATTCGGAAAATATATTTTTGCCTCGTCGCACCACTCACTTAGAGAAGCGACTCGAAAGCCATTCATAAATTTAGCAAGTTTATCACAGGCATATCATTTTATTACATAGTACAATAGGTCATCAACCCACATCGACAATGAGGATACATTATAAATAATAAAGTTTTCACCACACAACAAATAACAAGCCATGAAATGAACTTCAACTCAACCATTCCGCGGCATTGGAAACGCTTGCTTTGAACCACAAGTGATTCTCTGGGACGGGCCATCCATTGTCGATCTGGAGACCAACGCAGGACTGATCATCCAGGCTGAAGCGGCCTACAATATCAGTACCAGGGTAGGGAACCACCCAAATGTCCGAGGTATAGACATAGTTGCTTCTCATAAATGTGTCAACAGCAGTTGGATCACCTTTCACCATCATCGGATAGTTTTGTCCAAGGAAGAGCGAGTTTTCTCCAAGACTATCAATTCTGTGCCAGGGAGAAGGAGTTGGCGCTAGCACCCTAGTATCCATCCCGAATACCATGCAACGAGTGTTGGAATAGGTCCGGAGAGTCCGACCATGGGAGACTACACCTGCTTCCTTAGCAGTAACATCATCAGTGGGATGTATACACACAAGAAGAGGTGATCCATCGAAATTAGTTGCCAGGCGCCACAGAGTATATCGGCGTTGCTCGTCCTCATGCTTGTGATCATCACCATCGTCATCTCCCCCTTGGTTATAAAAATCTTCAAGTATAGGTGGTGGGATGTTCACAGGACCTTGGAAACACAAGAAGAAGGTTAATTAGTAAAGGGAAACTTGCTAACCCGCATGCATGTGGAAGAAACAATTATAATTACGGTGGAAGACAAACATACCGAAACAACAAGGATGCCATGCAAAAACAGTGCCACGAGTGGTGGCAGCAAACACAAGGCCCTTGTATTCAATTGCATCACAGTACTCATCCGTGTACAGAAACTGATTTTTCAGCAATATCCATCGGGTGAAACCATCAAGGACGGCAACAAGCTTGTCGAAGATAGCAACAACATCATAGTTTTTGTAATTCCAAGAGCGGTTGGGAACTTGACAAGTTGCTATCATCCATAGATGACAGTCACCATGATCATATTTGAACATGCGTACATTACCGGTGTGCTCAACCTCTAGGCAGTGTGCTGAGATTTTTGGAAGTGGAACCCGGTGACGAGTGTACACATTCACAAGTTCCCACTCGCAGTTGGACCCAATGTAAACAACCCAATCTCCATTTGCGCCCGCCCAAGCCTTGCCCTCAAGCGATGGCATCTTAACATCACATGTATCATTATCAAGCGGCATCAACTTGCACAGGGCGAGGCCTCCGTCGTGCCGGCGCCAGTCATCAGGGTCACGGCGAAGAAGATAGGGGAGATCAAACCGCTCCTTGACCCTTGGGTTCCTTGCAATGATGTTATTAGTTGAGTCGAGAATGGGCTGGAATGAACCTGCCATGCTAGCCGAGGTGATGACGTCGCACCGATCAATGAGTTCCTCCACCACGTCATCTTTCAGATCGGGGCAAGAATAACGAGGTCGTTTCCGGCCTGTTCCCTCCATGGAGAAGACGACGAACAATGGCAGAAGAAAGGGTGAAGGGCTGAAGGAAAATGGAGGAGGGAGAGGAAGAACGTGCGACATCAGTTCCAAATCGAGAGGGAAAGGCAAAGAGTCGGTGGACGATTGCGAGTTTGCCACGGTTCACGAAGAGGCGCCCCGGCCTACACGCCCATTCGGAAATACTCCTACTACTCGTTGTCGTCTCACTCATATGTTGGAACGGGACCACATGTCAATGAAACATGGTGTGTAATTTCTCGTGCAAAATGCGATCTGGCCGCGTTGGCTCGAGGTGCCGCATTAGTTATCGACCTTTATTTTTTTAATGGCGTGCCGATCAATTTTGAAGCACGACTAACTGATACTATACGCAGAGAAAATATAAACTACTCTACCACTACCCCACCTCTAATACTAGTAGTATAAAAAAGATATATATAGGCTACAGCTTCAGCGCTTTCTTGCTAAGGGCTGCCCACTTGCTTCTCACACTACCACCCTCTCTCCAGATCTAAAAAAGACGGCCCCTCTCTCCCTCCTCACCGGTGGTCACAGATCCGCCGGGGAAGAAAAGGACGTGCAGCGTTGACGCACTCGTCGTCGGCGAGCGAGGTCACGCACTGTCGACAAGGCCGTCCTCTCAGACCTAGCGCCCGCACGGGATGGCCTCCGTCCCCAAGCTCGCTGCCGTAGTGTGTGCGGAGGACGACGACCACGAGTGAAGCCACTTCCCGCCGACCCTCAGGCATGCTACCTCTTTTCGAGCCATAACCTTGTTCTATTGCCCCATCTGCTACGTCGTTGCATGTGGATCTTTTTCCACTCCACCATCTTCCCAATTTGCTATCCTCTACTCTGCTGGCCACACAGACGAAAACCATAATTTGCACTATTAAAGGAACCCCTACTTCATGTAGACTAATCCATGTCTGGGTTGAATAAGGAAAGGAAGGGAGACTGTATTGTCCAAGAGAGTAGGCATCGAACCCGCATCTAGGTTGAGAAGGGGAAAATCAGTAGCTAAGGAACGAGTCTCGTGTCTCTTGGTTGAAGAAGGGTAGAAAGGCATGACAACGCAATAGAGAATGACCAGGTCAATCGGTTTGTTGTCCTCGCATAGGAAAAAGGTGGCTAAAGAGAACAAAAATGGGACCGTAATCCACATATGCTGCCTGGATATTTGTTGCTCTGGGCAACCGTACCTCCCTCGCCACACTGTGTCCGTGGAGGTACATCATACTAGTGCCTCCCATGCTCTTATTGCCACTTTTTTGCTGTTAGTATAACGCCAGCAGTCAAGTCAAGCAATGCTACTGCTAAAGTGATGCCACATTTAACTAATGTCGCTCTCAGTCTAATGCTACCCATAAATTTAAGCAATGCCATTTAATGTCACTAGACTATTTCAGGGTTAGCTGTTGATTGTGGATGTATTAAAGATTTTTTAGCTATAAGGCATTCTAATGCTGTTGCACAGCTAGTATACCAACGATGAAACTTGTTACTCCCGTCAGATTTATGCACTGTTAATGCTTATAGATTACATACCTCACTTTCATGAGATAAGTTAATTTTTTGTACAGTGTCACCAAAATGCCAAGGCGCTGATGTCATTTTATTTTGGTTAAACTGCACAGACAATTATGAAGACAAGAGGAAAGGTCAAGAGTGGGCACCTCCTCCTCCGGCTGTTCTCTTGAGGAGGTCTGTATGTTTGTCTCTAATGCCTGTCGACTACATACCTGACATCACGATGTAATGATAAGTCATTTCCTTTTGTATAGTGTCACTGAATTGTCAAGGCGGTGATGGCATTTTATTTTAGTAGAACTGCACAAAATTGGCTTAAAAGAAGAGGAAAGGTCAGGAATGGCTCACTTTTCCAGAAAAAACTATGTATGCCTTCCTCACATCAGCCGCTGTTGCTTTATTTATTCCTTCAAACAGGTGGTTAGAAACAGTCTTGCTACCTTTTCCCATTAAGAAATTGGAATGCTTATATTTGTGAGTCTATTCTTCAACTAGTGCCACTTTTAGAGTAAACACACTTTCAATATCTATGCAAACAGGGATGCTCGATTTTAGTGGAACTACACAAATAGTCCAACTGGTTCAACATTAGGAGCATATTTTTTCCCAACCTTTATATCCAATTGGTGGCACTATGAGCTGTTCATTATGAAGGTACATGGTTTGCTACTATCTTGCTACTCTTTTTGTACTGTCATTAGATAGTAATACTAGTGGTTTGCATGTGAATTTATTGGCAGGGTGGACCTACATTGGAGGTGCAAGACAGGATTCAATGATTGGATGCTCAATTTCAGTTGTATCGATTTCACCTCTTCCATCACTACGAACATGGATATCCTTGGTATGATGAAGAATAGGCGCTATATTTCTGCTCAGAACCAGCAAATCAATTCAGTATGAAATTGTCTAGGTCAAAACATAACTGTATCAGATTGTCCAGTGCAGAACATGACATATGCTAAGCGGAAGAGACAGGTTTAAACCGAAAATACAAGGTGTGGTATATGTTTACTAGTTGCTTGATATTTGTGCAGACAGAGATGTCTGCCCATTGCTATTTGGCAAACCAACAAAGTGCCCACAATTTTGGTTGAACTGCACAAGAGAATAGTATAGTCACTGCATGCAGTGCCATTTGAAAATAGACACAGAAAGATTGGATAGTCACTTCATGGACTGCAGAAAAGTAGTGTTGTACTATTTATTGGCCAACACTAGGTGCTTCATTGCTCTGGTTTGATTATGCAATGGACATCATTTTGCCTAATTTAAAGTTTGTATTCCGAAAATAGTCTCGCAGTGTGATCGAGGGAAGACCAAATCATATTGTAGTGCATGTTCCTCCATCATGTCTGGTTCATTCTCATGGTTCCAGCTGTTGGTGAAACCACTTATGTTTGCAAGAGGAATTGTAGACTTCACAAACAAATTTGTCTTTCAGTCTGTACTGAATGTTGGCTAATAGAAGCATCCATGTTAGTAGGAAGAACAAATGTTTTTTCTAGATCTTTGCTTTTGGAGCTACATATTTGTATATGATCTGTGAGTCATTGAGATGCATTAACATGTTGATCTTATGTATGGGAATCGTACTAGTTAGTTTTAGTTGCGACGCAAGATCCAAAGTGGCTGATCTTTGCTTTTGGAGCTACATATTTGTATATGATCTGTGAATCATTGAGATGCATTAACAGTTACTTATTTCTGTTCGCTCAGTGTTTACAAGTTACTGATCGATCACTAGCTAGCCTACAAATGCGCTCCTAGCAGTTTTATTTGCGACGCAAGATGCAAAGTGGCAGTTTTTTGAATAAAAATGCCTACCTCTGAAGAAACTGACAAGCTCATACGCAAGCAAGTGCCTCCTTATTTCAAGCCAATAGAAAAAATGGCTCCTCCTAGTGGATTTCTGACATCTGGGTCACATGCCATTGTCAACATAGTCAATAAACGAGAGAATTGCACAACCAGCGGCTGACACCAGGGACCCAGCAGCTCGCCCAGTTATTTTTGTATAGGGTTAATTTGATAAATGCCACTCCAAGTCTGGTGTATCCGAGAAATGCCACTGCAATTTCCAAACTTTGAAAAATGCCATTTCATGCCATTTCTAGTGGCATTTTTCGAAGTCTGGAGTGGCATTTTTCAAAGTTTGCAAACTGCAGTGGCGTTTTTCAAATTTGCAAAAATTGCAGTGGCATTTTTCAAAGTTTGGAAATTGCAGTGGCATTTTTATGAATCGCCATAATTGGAGTGGCATTTATCTAATTTGTTTTTGAGACGGAAGCAGGGTGTCAACTGGGCTGTGCGGGACACTCTGGCCTGTCTAGACAGCCTTTTCTTTTATGTTTACCACAGACCAGCCCAGTAGTTTTTTTTCTTTCTGAAAATGGCTAGCCCAGTTTTTTTGTGATTTATCCAGTAAGTCGCTTTATCAGGCCTGTTGGGCTGCAAATCTTTCAAGACGAGGAGAGCTTCATTCGGCTGGCCGAGAAAATGGCCTATCAGTAATGAGAAATGGACTGTACATTTTTAAAACACATTAAACCGGCAATTATTTTCAAATATTTTCTTCATTTCAAGATTTAAATTGCATTGATTTTTATGCGTGGACAATTTATTGGATTTTATATTGATATACATTTATTTTTAAAATCAGTCTGAATGTGACTCAAAATTTCGGTATTAAAAACAGTTCAGACCGCACCAACATATGCAAAATTTCGTATAAGTTTTTAACCATGGCCACAATATGGGCTGTAATGCTAACATAAAGAATATGGGCTCCAAAAAACCCGTAAGAATTAGCAAATGGGCTGTAAATTATTTTAAATAATGGCAGATGGGTTGTATGCTGTTTTCCACAGATTTGAGGCTTTCCACAGATGGCCTGTATACTGTTGGATGTCCATCCAACGGCCGTCATGCATCTTCAATCTCTCCTCTTCCTGCTCCAGCCTCTCAAACAAGAGCCGGCGGGACTGCCTGCTCCCTCCTCCCCGTGGCCGGCTGTGCTGCCGCGCAGGCCTCACCGCCCCACCATACTCCCATCGCTGGCCTAGCCATCCCTCTACTCACCCACGCCTGCTGTTATTCTCTGGCGACGGTAGACGAACCAGTAAACCCTCGTACAGTCGTACTCCACTCCGCATGGGAAACAAAAACAACGGCCGAGTCTTCCCTGCCTCCATGTCGTTCCCTTCCTAGGCCTCGCCGTCGTCCACCGCCCTCGTGCTCTCGGCGTGGCGTGGTCAGCATGGTCAACGACCGACATGCATCTGAAGCGGACTGTACGTGGAGAGGCTGACAGCTGGGTCCACGGCCGCACGCACGGAAATGCCTCCTTATTACGCGCAAAATAATGATTTCCTCCACCTGACATCTGGGACCCACCGAAACGGCCTCTGTATTTCACGAAAAAAACGTTACCGCCGCTGATAGCTCGGACCCACCAGCTATATCTTCGCACTCAAGGAAGTGCCTCCTTATTACGCACAAAAAAATGAATACTCCCCCTGCTAGCTGGGACCCAGTATAGCGGGCCTACTAAGTTGACGGGGACGAAGGGCTTTGTCAACTTAGTCAATATGCACGATTCTAGCTTGACTGACCGTACGATGTCCATCCAACGGCCGTAGTGCTTCTTCAACCTCTGGTCTTCTTGCTCCAGCCGCCCAAACCAGCGCCGGTCGTGCCTCCTGCTCCTGCCTCCCGTGGCCGCCTGTGCTGCCGCGGAGGCCTCACCGCCCCCATACTACTCCCACCGCTGGCCAGGCCATCCCTCCACTCCACTCACCCACACCCCCTGTTATTCTGCAGCGACGGCAGCGCAGCCGAACCAGTGAACCCTCGTACTCCTCTCCGCGTGGACATCCACTGCCGCATCTTCCCCTGCTCCGCGTCGTCCCCTTCCTAGGCCTCGCCGTCGTCCACCGCTGTGGTGTTGTTGGTGCGCCGTGGTCAATGTGGTCAATGACCGAATTCCATCAGAAGAATACTGTACGTGGAGAGGCTGACAGCTAGGTCCACGGCAGCCACAAGGAAGTGCCTCCTTATTACGCGGAAAATAATTATACCTCCACCTGACAGCAGGGACCCACCGGACGGGCCACCAGTATTTTGCAAAAAAAAATTGTTTCCCCCTGACTGCTGGACCCACCGGACGGGCCACCGTATTTCACAAAAAAATGTTTCCCCCGCTGTCAGCTCGGATCCATCGGAAGTGCCTCCTTATTACGCACAAAAAATGAATACTCCCCCGGCTAGCTGGGACCCACCTTGCTGGGAGGCTGACTTGTGGGCCTACTAAGTTGACGGGGACGGAGGGCTTTGTTAACTTAGTCAATATGCATGATTCTAGCTCCAGTGATTGTACGATGTCCATCCAACGGCTGTAGTGCTTCTTCAACCTCTGGTCTTCTTGCTCCAGCCGCCCAAACTAGTGCCGGTCGTGCCTCGTGCTCCTGCCTCCCGTGGCCGGCTGCGATGCGGCGGAGGCCTCACCGCCCCCTACTACTCCCACCGCTGGCCAGGCCATCCCTCTACTCACCCACACCCCCTGTTATTCTGCGGCGACGGCAGCCTCACACCGCAGCGAACCAGTGAACCCTCATACTCCTCTACGGGTGGGCATCCACTGCCACGTCTTCCCGGGCTCCGCGTCGTCCCCTTCCTAGGCCTCGCCGTCGTCCACCGCCCTGGTGTTCTCGGGGCGGCATGGTCAACATGGTCAAGGAACGACTTCCATCGGACGTGGACTGTACATGGAGAGGCTGACAGCTGGGTCGACGGTCGCAGTTAGGAAGTGCCTCCTTATTACATGAACAATAATTATTTCTCCACCTGACAGCGGGGACCCACCAGACGGGCCACCGTATTTCGCCCCCTAACTGCTGGGACCCACCAGGCACATCTTCGCAGGCAAGGAAGTGCCTGACAGTCGGGACCCACCTGGTCGAAGCGTATGTAGCATTGTCATTCTGGTCGCGAACATGTACGTACATATATACTGGTGGATGTAGAGGCGCGCACATGTCATAGTAGAGGCGGCCAGGGTGCAAGAAAGAAAATACGGCCACGTATGTGTACATACAGGCGGGGTCTTGAACGCCTACTCGCGCATACGTATGGCGAGGGCTCATGTACATGGCTGGGTCGGAACGGAGAAACAGCGTCGTCATCGTGTTCATGGGTCGGAACGGAATACGTGGTTGTGTTCATCGGGAGGGCTTGGACGGAAGAGGCGATGGAAACGAGGCCTGGCGTACCGCACAACGAAGGAAACGGACCTCCTACGGTCGAAACGAGGGTCCTGTTGATCGGGAGGGGTGTGGCGTACCGCAAAACGGAGGAAACGGACCTCCTACGGTCGAAACGGGGATCCTGTTGATTGGGAGGGGTGTGGCGTATCGCAAAACGACGAAACAGGGGTCCTGTTGATCGGGAGGGGTGTGGCGTACCACAAAATGGAGGAAACGGACTTGTGTTGGAGCGCTACGGTCGAAACGGGGGTCCTGTTCATCAGGAGGGGTGTGGCGTACCGCAAAATGGGACTCCACGGGATACTGTTCATCTCCACCGTCGACCCCCTCCAGCCTCCACGAGCTACTGTTCATCCACCGTCGACCTCCTCCAGCCTCCACAGGCTCCTGTTCATCCAGCCTCCACTGCGCGCTACTCCACCAGCTACTGTTCAACCACCCCTCCACCGTCTACTGTTATCCAGCCCTCCACACCACGGGGTCCTGTTCAACCACCCATCCACGGGCACCCCTCCACCG